>NW_005195301.1:805572-812669 GCF_000372725.1 Emiliania huxleyi CCMP1516
CCCTTAGCATGTGGTGAAGCCTCTGGGGGGGGTCGGACCCCCCCCCTAGCATGTGGTGTGCAGAGAAGCGCGCCCCCCCCCCTGGAAGCGATGTCCGCCTGCTCCCGCCGCCCCCGCGCGCGCCCCACCCCGGCCGGGAGAAAGGGGAGTGACAGTTTGGGATTACGAGCCCGAGTATGTTGAGTCCTGGCTCAACAACGCAGAGAACAAGAGGGGGTGGTCCGGCTCACATGTCCGGCTCACGCGCCTCGAGCTCGCCATCTACCGCACTGAACACTTCCGCCCCCTCGCTCCCAACCCACCCACCTCGCCGACCGCAGAACCGCGCGATCTCGGGCGATCTCGGGCCGCGCCGCGCGATCTCGGGCGATCTCGCGCTATCTCGGAGCTCCACGCCACGCCGCCCCCCCCCCCACCCCCCACCCCACCTTACCCACCGCCGCGCCGCGCTATCTCGGGCGATCTCGGAGCGTCGCTCGCGCGGCGTCACACCTGCTCAAAAAAGGAAGGGCCTGGTTGGAGCCACGGGGCTCACGAGGACGTGCTCGCTCGGTTCTCGCCGCCTCGCCCTGCGCCACTTGGGCCGGTGAGGAGGTCCGCTTTCTTTTTTCGCCGGGCGAGAGGACAGTACGCGGACAGCCAGCGGACATGGCGCAGCGCGCCGGATACGAGAGCTCCAGCGACATTGGCGTCTTCGCGAAGCTGACCAACGCCTACTGCCTCACCGCCATCGGCGGCAGCCAGAACTTCTACTCTGTCTTTGAGCAGGAGCTCGCGGAGCACATTCCGGTGCCGCGTCCAGCCCGCCGTCATCGGAAGGGCCGCGGTTCGCTGAGCCGGCGTCATGCACTCAGGTGGTGCAAACCTCCATCGCTGGGACGCGCATCGTCGGCCGTGTCGTCGTGGGCAACAAGAACGGGCTGGTCGTTCCGAGCACCACGACGGACCAGGAGCTGCTCCATCTCCGCAACTCGCTGCCCGAGGGGGTCCTGATCCAGCGCGTGGAGGAGCGGCTGTCGGCGCTGGGCAACGTTGTCGCGTGCAACGACCACTGCGCGCTCATCCACACAGAGCTCGACCGCGAGACGGAGGAGATCATCGCGGACGTGCTGGGCGTGGAGGTCTTCCGGCAAACTGTCGCCGGCAACGCGCTGGTCGGGTCGTATGCGTGCATGTCCAACAACGGCTGCCTTGTCCACCCAAAGACACCCGTCGAGGACCAGGACGAGTTGTCCGCGCTGCTGCAGCTGCCCGTGGTCGCCGGGACATTGAACCGCGGCTCGGACGTGATTGGCGCCGGCATGGTCGTCAACGATTGGTGCGCGTTTTGCGGCCTCGACACGACCGCCACCGAGATGCAGGTCGTCGAGTCCATCTTCAAGCTGCAAGAGGCGCAGCCGGCGGCCGTGGCCACCGACATGCGCAACGCGCTGCTCGACCAGCTCGCGTGATCTCGCGCGATCTCGGAGAGCAGAGCCGGAGATTGAGGCGAGCTCGTGAGCAGACTTCCCCCCCCCCCCCCCCTCATCTCGACTACTGAGACGGCTGCCAAACTACACTGCTGGCTTGAGACCTCCGTCAGCCCTACCGCCGTGCCTTCGATACGCCCCCGCCCGTGAGCCGTGTGAGGCAGGTGTGGTGTAGAGCACAGTCTCGAGCGCGCTCTCAGGGTTGCGGACGTAGGTTTTGGCACTGCCATCGGACGGGGGATGGGGATATGGGTTGCTCATGGTACACGTCGAGCTACATCCTGTGTGTCTTGTGTTTGTGGCTAAGGTTCCATTCGGAAAAAAACCTCGGACATTTTACGAACTCCTTGGCGACGTGCGCGTCGCGTCGCCAAGGCTCTGCGACCTCGGTCGTACAATCGGCGACCTCGGTCGCACAACCGGCCGGATGCGCGGGTTTTCAGCCAGGTTCCCGCGCACCGGCCACGAACTCGACTCGCACAGCAAAAAAATCCGGTGCTCGGGCGCCGCTCCCACGCTTGACTACACACTCGCTGCACTGCTCAAAGCCAACCCTACCTCACTGGCCGCCTCCGACACTGTCCCGCGCGTCTCGCGCCCCAACTGACAACTCATCATTGTCCCTCGGACACCACTCTCCAGCCGCGCTACCTTCGCCCACCTACCGCTCTCGCATGACATCTCGACAATCCTCATATCTCCAGGCCCAAGACTCCTAACCACTGCCCCTGCTCGCCCAGGACCACGAAGCGCCGCCCGCGCGCCCATTGACCCCCCAATCAGCCCTCTTGCTGTCCCTCAATCCCCACCCGCCAGATGTACTGCCCTCGCCCACCCAATACTCTCACCCTCCTGACCCGGACAGTCCAGGTACAGGAAAAGCGGGGTGGGCGGTGCCCATTCGGAGAGAGATATTTTTGAACCAACAAGAAATCATGACTCTTTCCCATTCGGAGCCTGGCCCTGGGAGCTCCCTCAACTGAAGCGATCCAACGATTCATGAAGACCCCGAGGGCCCCGCTCTTTCCTTCGCAAAGCGGCCACTCTTCGGATCGCTGGTCGAGCGACCCGGGGGATGCCCCGCGCGCCTGACCCAGGCGCGAAAACGAATCTGCGAGGCGTGGCCGCTCACGCGGCCCGATGGGGAGGAACGGGGCGAGCCCCCTCCAACCCACCCGCGCTAGGTCTCGGGTTTGACGCATGGGGTCACTCCCGCGAAACTCGTGAACTTAGCCGGGGCAGTCGGAGAAGGGGCAACTCCGTGCACTGTCTGACGGTCGGGGCCGTCAGAAATCACGCCTGCGTCACGGCCCGGAAGTATGGTACCCTAGACGTGGATCGCGTCACACCAATCCTCGCTATACCCAACGCGGCCAAAGGATATCCACCTCGAGAACCTCGAGAGAATATGCAGCAAGTCCCGCAAGAATGGAAGAGCAAGGGCGAGAGAGGGCAAGGGACCGGACGCTGGCATACCAGGCAGGGGGGGCAGGGTGGCTGACGCGGGCTGACGCGGGCCCAGTACCTCGATGAGGTGACTTGGACCACTAAGAATTGGCTGGGGGCTGCAGAAGCAGCGTATCTCGGTCGTTCTTCACACGGCAATCGCTACCCAACGGTCGCGGCCAAAGGATATCCACCTCGAGAACCTCGGGAACTAACTAGCCGGGGCAGTCGGAGAAGGGGCAACTCCGTGCACTGACGGTCGGCCGTCAGAAAACACGCCTGCGTGGATCGCGTCACACCAATCCTCGCTACCCAACGCGGCCAAAGGATATCCACCTCGAGAACCTCGAGAACCTCGAGAACCTCGAGAACACACACACTCACTCAAGATCCTCGCTACCCAACGCGGCCAAAGGATATCCACCTCGAGAACCTCGAGAGAGAGCAGATTGTGAATGAGCCTGTGGCGGGGGTGGGCGGGAGCACGGAGCTAAGTGCCTCGCCGTCCTCGCGGGAGTCGCTTAGGCGGCTCCCGTGGTGTACCTGTGCTAGTGCCGCATTCCAATCTCCCTGCGATGGACGGCGTCTGCGATCAGCGGCACAGCGGCACGGCTCTCATCGACGCCACGGCGCCGGCGGCCCGCTCTCTCACCTTCGATTGGCTGAGGAGACACACCTCGCTGCTCGCGGATGCGCTGCAGCGGCACGCGTCGCCGAGGCAGGCCGTGGTCGGCCTCCTCTCCGAGCGCAGCGCCGAGCAGGTCTGCGGCGTCTTCGCCATCTGGCGAGCGGGCGGAGTCTACCTCCCTCTCGACCCGACCGACCCGGAGAGCCGTCTTGCGTGCGTGGTGGAGGACGCGCGGCCGGCGGCGCTGCTGGTGGCGGCGGCGTGCGAGGCCGCCACCAGCCGACTGCACACCGTCGGCGTGCCGCGGGTGCAGCTTGAGTCGGGCCGGCTGCTCGGTGCCACGTCGAGCAGCCTCGCCGAAAATGGGAGGACCTTGCCCGAGGGCGAGAGCACGACCAGGTCGACGAGCGGCAGCGCGCACTCCGCCGGCGGCTGCCGTCGGCTGATGGCAGGCTGCTGCTACCTGCTCTACACCTCCGGCTCGACGGGCGAGTCGAAGGGCGTGCTTGGCAGCCGCGCGGGCCTCGAGGCGCGCGCTGGCTGTGGCACCCCGTTACCTAATCGCAAGTAAGTGTACTCAGTCGACACGCAGGCGCGCTGCAGCTGGATGTGGGAGGCGTACCCGTTTGCGCCCGACGAGGTGTGCGTCGCCAAGACGCCGCTCGGCTTCGTCGACTCGCTCTGGGAGATGGTGGGGCCACTTGCAAAAGGCATGCCGTTGCTTCTGTTGCCGTCGGACGCGGCGTCGCGCCCTCACGCGCTGCTGCCGGTGCTGCGCGAGTGGCGCGCCTCGCGCCTCGTCCTCGTGCCGTCGGCGCTTCGCATGCTGCTGGACGCTTGCGAGGCGTGCGACGGTGGCACACCCTCCACGCCACCCGCGCCGCCGCCGCTGCCGCTGCCGAGCGTGCGTGTCGCGCGACCCTTCTCGGAGCCTTCTCGAGCCTTCTCGGAGCCTTCTCGAGCCTTCTCGGAGCCTTCTCGGAATCTTCTGCCGAGCATGCGTGTGCTGAGTGTGAGCGGCGACGCTCTGCCTTGGGCCCTCTGTGTGCGCGCCGCTGCGCTGCTGCCGCACGTGCGCCTGCTCAACCTGTACGGCTGTACGGAGACCTCCGCAGACGCCACCGCCTTCGACGTGACCGCCGCAATGGCGCGTGGCAGCAGCGACGGAGGAGGGGGTGGAGGTGGCATCGGCGTTGGCATCTGTCCGCTCGGTGCTCCAATTCGCGGAGCACACGTCTGGCTGCTGCGGGCTGCCCCGGCCGAGGCCGACGGCGACGGCGGCGGTGGCGACGGCGGCGGTGGCGACGGCGGCGGTGGCGACGGCGGCGGCGGCGACGGCGGCGGCGGAGGAGGAGAGCCTGTGCCCTCGGTTGCCGAGGAATGCGCCGCGGGCGAGGTTGGCGAGATCGGTGTGGGCGGCGAGGTGGTGGCGTTGGGGTACCTGCACCGGCCGCGCCTTGCCGCTGCCAAGTTCGCGCAGCTGCGTCTGCGTCCGAGCGGGCGCGCAACTGCGTCTGTTGCCGCTGCGTCAGGCGCACCTGCTGCCGCGGTGGCCGCCACGACAAGGCGGGTCTTTCGCACGGGTGACCTCGGCCGGTGGGGCTCGCGAGGCGAGCTGTGTTTTCTTGGCCGGGCCGACCGCCAGCTGCAGCTCCGCGGCGCGCGCCTCGAGCCGAGAGAGGTGGAGGCGGCGTATGAGGGCTTCGCGCTCGCCACCGACGCCGCCGCTCACGCGCTGGCGGTGCCGCTACTCCTCTCCGATGATGCGACCGGCCGCGACGGCGGCGGCTTGCGCATTGCCGACGGGCTCGCCTTGTGCGTGGTCCTGCGAGCGGCCGGCAGCAGCGGCGGCGGCGGCGGCGAGCCGAGTGGGAGCGCTGACGCGGTCGGCGTGCTCGACACTTCCGAGACACTCCCGAGACGCTTCCGAGACACTCCCTCGGTCAGCGTGCTCGTGGGCGCGAGCCGGCGCCTTTCGGCGCCGCTGCGGCGCTGGGGCGAGGCAAGGCTGCCGGCGTGGATGGTGCCGTCGGCGTTTGTGGTGGTCGATTCGCTGCCGTGCCTTCGTAGCGGGAAGCCTGACCGGCTGGGGCTTCAGCGGGTGGCTCCCCAGCTGGTGCGGCTGCTGCTCACGCATGGTGCGCCATACCCCGACGCGGCCAGTGCGGACGGCGGCGGCGGCAGCAGTGGCGAAGCCGTGGAGGACGGTCCGGTGAGGCTGCTGTCTGCTGAGATGGGTCGTTTGCTTGGCGTCGCCGATGGGCTGCCGGCGGCGTCTCGCTTCGTCGAGAGCGGAGGCAGCTCGGTCCTCGCGGCGCGCCTGAGCTTTGAGCTGCGCCGGCAGGGGTGGCACTTGCCACCCGAGGCACTGATGCGACGCGATGCGACGGTGGCGAGCGCGGCGAGTGCCATGAGTCGCCTCGGCGGAGCTAGCGCAGCTGGCGGCGGCCAAGGCGAGGGAGCCAAGGCGGCACACGCATCGGGGGAGGGCGAGGGCGAGGGCGGAGCCACGGCGGGGGCGCGGACACCGCTCGCCAGCCGGCTGCACGTGGCTGCCACGGGAAAGACGGGGGAGCGCGGGGAGAGCGCGGCAAACGAGCCGGCGCCGTACGATGAGGCGACGCCGCCGCTGCTCGGCGGTGCGATGGAGCTGCGGCCGCAGGCGGCAGGCGAGCCGCGCGCGGGGTCGCACGTGTGGAGCCTCGGCCGCGCCGCGCTACTCTCCGAGGCCGTGCCGCCCCCCGCTTCGAGCCGCTCCGCGCCGCGAGCCATGGAGCCACCGCCGCTACCGCCGCCGCCGCTTCTTCTTCCGCCGTGCGGCTGGCAGCTCGCGTGGCGCGAGATATGGGGAGATGTGGGGAGATGTGGGGAGATAGCCGTGCAGCTGGCAGCTCGCGTGGCGCTCCGACCTGGGAACGCGCGTCGTCGAGCTGTGAACAGCGTCTGTTCACACCGAGGAGCCGTGGGCAGGCGTGCCGACATGGGCAAGTGCGTCGACGCATCACCCGTGCTAGCGTGCCGCGTCAGCGGCGACCCCCAACGCCACAGCGTGACCGCCTTTGTCGGCTCCCACGCCGGGCTGCTGCAGGCTCTCGACCTCGCCCCATATCTCCCCAAATCTCCCCATCTCTCCCCAGATCTCCCCATCTCTCCCCATCTCTCGTCGTTTCTCACCGCTGCAGGCTCTCGATCTGTGCAGCGGCGCCGTTCTCTGGTCGGCGCAGCTGCCGGATCGTCTCGAGGCGAGCTGCGCCGTCTCTCCCCATCTCTCCCCATCCCTCCCGATCTCTCCAGAGAGCCGCCGCATGGGTCATCAGCGAGGTGTGTGTCCGCAGAGAGGTGCATTAGAGTGAGGAGTCCAAGAGTCCGAGTCCAAACTGGAGGGTGTGACACTGGACATCTTGTGTGCCGGGGGGGGAGCAAGGAATGTCAGCATGATTGTGGGGGGAGAGTCGGCTTTTTGGGAAGTGTGACGGAGAGGAAGTAGACAGTAGTCCACAGGCGTCTGGCATCACAACGGGCGAGCCCGCAACGGCGTATGGCTCTGGGTACAT
>NW_005195301.1:813509-815280 GCF_000372725.1 Emiliania huxleyi CCMP1516
CGGTGCGCGCGTGGTGGGGCGCGAGGCGGGCGAGGCGGGCGCCGCACGAAGGCATTGATCTCGTGCCCGAGATCGAGGGGAGATTGGTCGAGATCTACCCCGTCGAGCCGGGCGTGGTCGTGGGAGTGCTTCCAGACTACCTCGGCCGCACGGCGGCGGTGGCGACGGACGGCGGTGGCTGGTGCTGGCTCTACGCCCACCTCGAGCTCGACGGCGCCGTGAAGGCCGGAGAGCCGTAGAAGCAAAACACGTCTTCACGGACTCACGCGGTGCTCTGAAGACACCGTGGCACTCTCCCGCCTCCACGCCCTCCTGCCGGCGTACTCACACCGCAGGTCGGCGAGCGCGTCGGCTGCGGGACTCGGCTCGGATGCCCGTCCCGCCACTCCTCGTCATCCTGCCCGCCGCACGCACGCGCCCGTAGATGCCGGGATATCTCTGCGTAGCTACCTCCCCGTATCTCCCCCCTATCTCCCCGATCTCCCCCCGTATCTCCCCGCATCACCGCACGCACGCGCCCGTAGATGCCGGGATATCTCTGCGTAGCCATCTCCCCGTATCTCCCCGTATCTCCGCACGCACGCGCCCGTAGATGCCGGGATATCTCTGCGTAGCCATCTCCCCGTATCTCCCCGTATCACCGCACGCACGCGCCCGTAGATGCCGGGATATCTCTGCGTAGCTATCTCCCCGTATCTCCCCGTATCTCCGCACGCACGCGCCCGTAGATGCCGGGATATCTCTGCGTAGCCATCTCCCCGTATCTCCCCCCTATCTCCCCGATCTCCCCCCGTATCTCCCCGCATCACCGCACGCACGCGCCCGTAGATGCCGGGATATCTCTGCGTAGCCATCTCCCCGTATCTCCCCGTATCACCGCACGCACGCGCCCGTAGATGCCGGGATATCTCTGCGTAGCCATCTCCCCGTATCTCCCCGTATCACCGCACGCACGCGCCCGTAGATGCCGGGATATCTCTGCGTAGCTATCTCCCCGTATCTCCCCGTAACTCTCCGTATCTCCCCAGATCTCGACGCAGCCCTCCCCACCCCTCCCCATCTCTCCCCACCTCTCCCCATCCCTCCCCATCCCTCCCCATCTCTCCCCATCCCTCCCCATCTCTCCCCGCAGGCGCGCGTGTGGCCGCCGCACGCCGCCGGCTCGCCGGCCGGCGGCGAGGCGGAGTGCTTCTTGCTGCGGCCACGAGAGAGAAGCAGGGCCGGTCCACGACTGCAGAGAAGAGAACAATAGGCCGGCGGCGAGGCGGAGTGCCTCGTGCTGAAACACGAGCAAGCCGTGCTCGCCCTCGCCCTCCTCGACGACGGCCGGCTCGCCACGGGCGCGGGCGACGGCAAGGTGACGCTATGGACGCCGTCGGCTGGCGGGGCGGGCTTCACCGAGAGCGGCGGCTGCCGCGTCAGCACGCCCGTTCGTGGGCTGGCGCCGCTGCCCGGGGGCGGGTTCGGGCAGGTGGGCAATGACGGCGTGCTGCGCAGCTTCTCCTCCGACGCCGTCGAGCAGCACGCGTCTGCGCCGTGTGGCGCATATCTCCTCTGCGTCGCAGCGCTCGGCCGCGGCTCGCACCAGCTCGCCACGGGCGGCGACGACGGCGTGGTGCGTCTGTGGGCCGCGCCGCCGCCGCCGTCGGCGCTGGCGTGTCTGCAGGAGCTGCGCACGCCGGGCGATGTCTACGGGCTGTGCGTGCTGCCGGGAGGGGAGATCTTTTGCGCGTCCGACGAGGCCGGCGCCTTCGTCTTCACGCGAGCGCCC
>NW_005195301.1:815380-827740 GCF_000372725.1 Emiliania huxleyi CCMP1516
ATCCCTCCCCATCCCTCCCCATCCCTCCCCATCTCTCCCCGCATCTCCCCCAGGCGCACCTCTCCCTCCTCCGCGTGAGCGGCGAGGTCGAGTGGGCGGAGGTGCAATGGGCGACCATCCACACACTGCAGGCCCTGCAGTTTGTGCCGCTAGACCTGGGCGGCGGCGGCGGCGGCGGCGGCGGCGGCGGCGGCGGCGGCGGCGGCGGCGGCGGCGGCGGCGGCGGCGGCGGCGGCGGTTGCTGTGGCAGCGGTGGCAGCGGTGAGGGCGGCGGCGGCGGCGAAGGCGGCGGTAGAGACGACGGCGACCTTGTGGTGTGCGCCTGCTACGGCGCGAAGGTGGCGGCGCTGCGCCTGTCCGACGGCGTGTCACCCGTAGAAGAGGAGGCCGCATTCTCCCCATATCTCCCCATATCTCCCCATATCTCGTGCCTAGAAGAGGAGGCCGCATTCTCCCCATATCTCCCCATATCTCCCCATATCTCGTGCCTAGAAGAGGAGGTCGCATTCTCCCCATATCTCCCCATATCTCCCCATATCTCCCCATATCTCCCCATATCTCCCCATGTCTCCCCATATCTCCCCATATCTCCCCATATCTCGTGCCTAGAAAGAGGAGGTCGCATTATCCCCATATCTCCCCATATCTCCCCATATCTCCCCATATCTCCCCACATCTCCCCATATCTCGTGCCTAGAAAGAGGAGGCCGCATTCTCCCCATATCTCCCCATATCTCCCCATATCTCTTCATATCTCCCCACATCTCGAGCCTAGAAGAGGAGGTCGCATTCATGTACTCCAGCCAGCGCCCGAGAGGACACGCACTCCGCTGCAGTCGGCCGTACTCCAGTCGCAGTGCTGCAGTCGGCCGTACTCAGCCTCTGTCCTCGTAGCCCGTGTACCCACGCGGCGCTCTTAACACACCTCACCGTACCGCCTTCCCGCCCCGAGGTTGGCGTACTCAGCACGTAGGCTGCCCATATCTCCCCATATCTCCCCATATCTCCCGCCCCGAGGTTGGCGTATTCGGCACGTAGGCGCGCGCAGCTGCTACCGCACCGCCCACGGGGCTGAACCCACACCCAATCCGACCCTAGATCATCCATTTGAGGTGTGGGCCACTCTAGGCCGCCGACACTGGCTCGGCACGATCGCGGGCCCAGCCTTTGCCTCGCCCCTCGCCGACATGCGCCGTCGGCGGCTCTACGTGGCCGGCCCTAGAAGCAGAATACGTCTTCTTGTGTCCCAACTAGCGCCCGAGAGGGCCACATATTCCGCTGTCCTCCTCTCCGTTGCATTCACGCGGTGCTCTGAAGACGCTGCACAAGACCGTCTTCCCGCCCCGAGGCTGGCGTACTCAGCAAGTAGGTGGCCGACCTCACCGGCGCGCTGCACTCCTTCGGCTTTGAAGACGCGCAGCGAGGCGACGGCGACGGCGGCGGCGGCGGCGGCGGCGGCGTCGGCGGCGGCGGCGGCGGCGCGGCCTACGGCGGTTTTGCGTCTGCGTGGGTCTTTCACACCTCGGCGCGGCGCGGAGGCGAGCCCGGGAGCGAGCCGATCTTCTCGTCGCCGACGCTCGACGCGTCGTCTGGCGCCGTCTACTAGAAGCGCAAGACGTGTTCATGTCTCTCCCAACCAGCGCTCGGGAGGACACGGACTCAACTGTAGTCGGGGATACTCCGCTGCATTCATTCACTGTATTCGGGCCGCTCGTCTTCACGCGGTGCTCTGAGTACGCTGCAGAACACCCGTCCTCCCGCCCTCGTGCCGGCGTACTCACACCGCAGGCACCGTCTACTTTGGGTGTGTGGACGGGCTGCTGTACGCCGTTGCGCCCGAGGGGGCGCCGCTCTGGACGTTTGATGCGGCAGGGCCCATCTTTTCTGCGCCGTGCGCCTTCACCGCGTCGCTGGGCGCGGGGCTGGAGCGGCGGCTGCTCGTCACTTCGCAGAGCGGGCGTTTGCTCTGCGTCGAGGCGGTTCACGGCGCGCTGCGATGGGAGCAGCCGGCTGAGGTGTGCACGGGAAGCAGGATACGTGTTTCTTGTGTCCCAACCAGCACTCGAGAGACACGCATCCGGGTGTCGTCCGCTGTGTTCAGCTGTATGCACTGTCTTCCTACCCGTTGTCCTCACGCGGTGCTCTGAGTACGCTGCACAGCACCGTACTCCCGCCCTCATGTCGGCGAATTCACCGGGTAGGTGCACGGCCACTCGGCGCCCGCCGTCGACCGAGCGAGCGCGCAGCACGGCGTCGTCGCCGCTGATGACGTGGCGGCGCGCGTCGCGGTCGTCGGTGGCGTCGACGGCCGCCTCCACGCCTTCGATTGCGCGTCGGGTGCGCCCCTCGGCACCACGCAGCTGCCGGGCGCCGTCTTCTCCTCCGCCGCCCTCTGCACCGGCCGCGTCGTGGTCGGCTGCCGAGACGACTTCCTCTATTGCCTCGCGCTGCGCGCGCAGCCGGCGGCGCAGCCGGCGGCGGCGGCGGCGGATCGGCCGACGATGGTGCGTCGTCGTCCCGACGGCGGCGGAAGCGGCGGCGGCGGCGGCGGCGGCGGCGAGGGCTCTCCGACATCGTCGGAGTCGGCGGCGGTCGACGAGCGGCGCGTGGCGCGGCGCATCATGGCGATGCGTGGCGCGGACCACCGGTAAGACGATCGGATGACGTGGATGTAAGGTAAGGTGAGGTAAGAGGTAAACGTCTCCACACACACAAAGTGGTGGGGCAAGGGGGGGCGACCCTCGCATCTCCACGCCCGGGACACGGGCAGGAGCCCCACGGGCACGGCATATCAGTTCACAGAGTTCACAGACCTCGGTATTGTCTATGTAAAGGCTCTATAAAGCCGTATTGACAAGAACTCCGCTTGGCGCTGCGCGCTGGTCTATGAGAGTTGAGGTGCGGGAGCCCTGGAGTCGTGCGTGTGGAGAGGCCCTTGCCCCTGTGGGGCGTGGGTGCCGGGATGTGTCCATGCACATGTTGTGCATGTGCAGGTCACCTCGGGGCGGGGGGGAACTAACGTCTAACCACATCAAACTGGGCCTGTCTCTCTAGTGTCCTAGCTTGTGTGGGGGAGAGCTCTCGTCCTCCTCGAGGCGGCGCCCTGTCCGACGACGCGCCGGCGCCGCCTCAATACCTGCCGCCACCGCAGGTGCCGCCACCGCCGCGACGAAGATGTCGCCTGTTTAGCGACCGGGGTGGTGAGCGGCGACCAGGGTGATGAGCGGCGAAGGGGGACGAGGGGCACGGGAGTGGTGGGTGGGCGGGCGGAAGAATCCGGAAGAATCCACCTCCAGGGAGAGGGCGAGTGGGAAAGGTCTACGGTGGTCTCAGAGCACCGGTCAATGGACAGCACGAGTGTCCGCAGTACAGCTGCTGGTTGGCTCCGAGGCCGCTGATGACCCAAAGGTCATCGGGCGGCTGCGGCGGGCAAGTGGTGTTTACGACGGCCGTCGTGTTGAGCCGCTCGGCCCACTCGCCCGTTGTCTCGAGCGGGTACCTATCGCGCAGAGGCGGTGCGGTGCGCGGAGGTCAAGAGCCGAGGCCGGGCCGCTCCGGCCGAGACGCACGCAGTGCGGTTGAAGTTGGAAGACGCGAACATGGCATTCATGAACTCGACGTTGGAGACGTTCCAGGATGTCCTGGTTGAAGGGCGAGGCGAAGAACATCGAGGTCATGTCCCTGACCCTGACGTTGTGTACGTCCCACGTGCTGATGTCCTGGTTGAAGGCGAAGGCGCCCGAGAACATGGCGGACGTGGTGCGCACGTTGGACATGTCCCACGTGCTGATGTCCTGGTTGAAGTCCGTCGCACCTGCGCTCGCGGGCTCGGGATTGGGTCAAGGGGTGCGCCGAAGGGGTAATGTCGCCGTTGAAGCTCTCGGCGCCGTAAAACATGGACTCAAACGTTGTGGCGGCAGAGACGTCCCACGTGGAGATGTCGCCGTTGAAGGCCACCGCCTGTGCAAATATCTGCTTGAAGGTCTCGACGCTCGACGTGTCCCACCTGTGGTTTGGAAGAGGGGTGTGGATCGGGAGATACGGGCAGCCGTGGGGGGGAGGCGGTCCGTGCAGCGGGTCGGGTGAAGAGAGAGAAGAGGCGGAGGACGACAGCTCACGGCAAATCTTGATTGAAGGACACAGCGTCGTAAAACATGGACTCCATGTCGGTGACGGCGCCGGTGTCCCAGGTTGAGATGTCCTCGTTGAAGTACGAGATGTTGTGGAATAGACCCATCATGTCAGTGACTGCGCTCACGTCCCAGTCTCCGATCGGCGTGGCGCACGGGCCGGTTGCGGAGGGTGGGCCGGTGGTCGGCCCGCTTGTCGGGTAGCATTCGTCGACCGCATTCTTGAGCGCCGTATTCGACGTGAAGAAGGTGAGCGGCTGGTAGCCGCCAGGGTGCGACGCGAACGCCAGGGGTAGGCAGGCGAGCGCCAGCATGCTCTGTATGTGTGAGAACGACGGCGGGCGCCGCCCCCCCGGGGGGCCCGTTGGGGCCCCTCCAGGGGGCGACCCCTCCGGGGAGGCCGGCTTTCCCCGTGCCGGTTCTCCCCAACCAACCCCAGGAACAGCTTTCCCGCTCGTGAGGCGCCACAGATGCTTGTTCAAGAGTTCGTTGGAAACACCTGCGTGGGCGGCTTGGAACGCAGGGCCTGGAACGACTTTCTTGGCGCGTGCCAGATCCCGCTGCGACAGCGGTTCGGGGTCGGGCAGTAGCAAATTTGTCTCCTTCTCTTCCGTCCCGCTTGTCTTGATGGCGTAGGGGGTCTCTAGCCGCCTTCCTTGAGCCTGGACGAGGGCCACCGCGCCTGTGATCGAACGGGGTGGAAGCAGGTGAACGTTACTGCGATGTGACACGCCAAAGACAACAAGGGGGGGGGGGGGGGGCAGCCGCTGGTGGGTGGTTTCACCAATGACAGCAAGTGAGAGCAGCACCCACTTGATGACGCTGCGGCCAGAGGCGCCGACGTTTGTCTGTATCATCAACCTGGTAGAGCCAACGGCCTACCTATCGTGAGCAGAAGCTGGCCGCCGTGCACCGAAACGGCGTTCTTGGACGCTGCGCCGACGGCAGTTCGGGGCGCCCGAAGTGGCAGGGCTAAAAACCTCGAAATCTGCACCTTGGATGGCTGCGCTCCCTGTTTCGCAGCCATCCGTGCTAAGGATGGCTGGCACGCCTAGATCTCAGCCATGCACTCCTGATATTGGCGCTGCTGTGAATTCACTTGGACCACCAAGAGCTGGCATACATACAGCTGGCTGGGTGGGGCTGCAGAAGCAGCGCATCTCAGTCGTTCTTCACACGGCCATCGCAGAGCAGGTTGTGAATGAGCTTGCCAGCGGCGAGGGCGGTCGAGTGCACGGAGCTAAGTGCCTCGCCGTCCTCGCGGGAGTCGCTTAGGCGGCTCCACTGGTGTAGCTGTGTTAGTGCCAGCGCGCGCCATGTCCCGTGCCCAGTGTTGTGCGATGAGTTAGGTGGTCTCGGGGGACGAAGGGGTCACACCCGACGACCTCGGGAACTAGCCGGGGCAGTCGGAGAAGGGGCAACTCCGTGCACTGACGGTCGGCCGTCAGAAAACACGCCTGCGTGGATCGCGTCACACCAATCCTCGCTACCCAACGCGGCCAAAGGATATCCACCGTACTCCACCTCGCCGGCTGGCCTGGGCGTGCAACTTGAGTCGGCCTCAGTGGCGCGATTTCTGCCACGAAAGACGCCTCGCCGGCGCTGCATCGGCACCCGAAAGGCCGAACCTCGAGAGGGGGGCTACCAGCACCGAAAAATTGCCCATTTTTTGACATCATGGAGGACAACAAGCGCCGGGTCGGTCTCGACCCGAGCGTGGGGTACGTCACGCCGGTGGGCTCCGCACCCGGCGAGGGCCTCGTGCTGCGCAACAGCCTCTCGCCGCACGAGCTCGTTGCCAAGCCGATCGACGGCGAATACGCCAACGCGTACCAGCTCTTTACGCGCGGCGGCCTCCTCTTGCGGCCGATGGAGCCGTGCTTTGGCAGCCGGGTGCGCGAAGACGGGCGCGTCGGGAGCTACGAGTGGCAGACGTACACGCAGGTGAGCGCGCGCGTCGACTCAGTCGCGGCGGCGCTGTGGCACTTGAGCTTGGTGCCTCGCGCCGGAGACGGGAAGCGCTTCCTCGGCTTCTTCCTCAAGAACTGCCGCGACTGGATGGTGTGCGCGCTCGCGGCGTACAAGACCAACGTGGTCGTCGTGCCGATGTACGACACGCTGGGACCCGAGACGGTGGGCTACATCCAGCGCCAGACGACGATGCCGACAGTGCTGTGCACCGCTACGGAGCTCAAGGCGCCGCAGCCTCTGTTCGAACCCGCACTCCCGCTGGTATGGCGAGATGAGCATGGACACGACTCGCGAGGAACACGGGACGGACTGCTGCTTGGCATCCCCTCCTCATCCCAAGCCTTCCCCTCTCTCCAAGGTTCTGCTCTCGGACGGCGCAACCGCCTTCGCCACCGTCCTCATCTCTGGTATGATTTTTAGAAGCTCTCTCTCCTTATCTCTGGCAGATCCGCCCCGCCGAGCTCACACGAGATCGCACACGAGAGTAGGCGAGATCACGCGAGATCACGCGAGAGTAGGCAGTCTGCCCGCCGAGCTCCGCCGCGCCGCGACGGCAAAGGGCCTGTCGGTCCTCACGCTCGGCGAGCTGGAAAGCGTGGGGCGCTCGCACCTCAGCCTGCTCGGAGCCCTAGAAGCGGAAGATCTCCCCACATCTCCCCCGTATCTCCCCATATCTCGGAGCCCCAGACGCGGAAGACGTGGTCTTGTCTCTCCCAACCAGCGCTCGGTAGGACACGGACTCCGCCGCATTCCGCCGTATCCACCGTCTACTAGAAGCGGAAGACGTGGTCTTGTCTCTCTCAACCAGCGCTCGGTAGGACACGGACTCGGCCGTATTCCGCTGCAGTCCGCTGGTACTCACCGTACTCCGGCCGCTCGTATTCACGCGCTGCTCTGACTACGCCGCACAAGGCTCTCCTCCCGCGCCCTCATGCCGGCGGCTCCACGACGCAGGCTCGGAACGCTGGCGGAGCCGTCGCCAGCAGACCTCGCCTACCTCTGCTACACCTCTGGCACGACGGGCGACCCAAAGGGCGCCACGCTCACAGCACAGCCCCCGGCCCAGATCACATCGCACACGGGCAGTCGAGAGAACGGGCAGGCAGGCAGAGAGCGACTAGTCAGACAGGCAGACAGAGAGCGACTAGTCAGACAGGCAGGCAGAGAGCGACTAGTCAGGCAGGCAGGCAGAGAGCGACTAGTCAGACAGGCAGACAGAGAGCGACTAGTCAGACAGGCAGGCAGAGAGCGACTAGTCAGACAGGCAGGCAGAGAGCGACTAGTCAGACAGGCAGGCAGAGAGCGACTAGTCAGACAGGCAGACAGAGAGCGACTAGTCAGACAGGCAGGCAGAGAGCGACTAGTCAGACAGGCAGGCAGAGAGCGACTAGTCAGACAGGCAGACAGAGAGCGACTAGTCAGACAGGCAGGCAGAGAGCGACTAGTCAGACAGGCAGGCAGAGAGCGACTAGTCAGACAGGCAGGCAGAGAGCGACTAGTCAGTCAGGCAGGCAGAGAGCGACTAGTCAGACAGGCAGGCAGAGAGCGACTAGTCAGACAGGCAGGCAGAGAGCGACTAGTCAGACAGGCAGGCAGAGAGCGACTAGTCAGACAGGCAGACAGAGAGCGACTAGTCAGACAGGCAGCGCCGAGTCCCACGGCACGGCCCACGGGTCAGGCGCCGTGCTGGCAGAGAGCGACTAGTCAGGCAGCGGACCCACAGGAGCAGCACACGGCTTAGCTCGTCCAGATCTCGACACATCGCGTCTAAACCCTAGACCTAACTCGAGAGCACACCTAGCCGCGAACGCCGCCCGGCGCCTTCTTGCCGCCCCAAGACGCTGGGGTCACGGACTAGAGTCGAGCGCGTCGGAGAGGGCGGGCTCGACACCGAGTGCTTTGAACGTTGCGGCCAGGCGCCATGCTCACCCACGGCAACTTGCTCGCCGCCGTCGGCATGGCGTCGTACCCCTCGATCTCCGTCTTCAGCTACGACCCGGGCGGGCCTCAGGAGGCGCACACATCTCCCCAGATCTCCGCAGTATCTCCCCACATCTCGAACAGATCTCCCCCACATCTCCCCCCGTGAGGGGCACACATCTCCCCAGACCTCCGCAGTATCTCCCCCCGTGAGGTGCACATCTCGAACAGATCTCCCCCACATCTCCCCCCGCGAGGTGCACATCTCCTACCTCCCGCTCGCGCACATCTTCGAGACGGTCGTGATGAACTTCTGCCTCTTCCGCGGTACGCGGCAACATGCACATGCACATGCACATGCACATGCACATGCACATGCACATGCACATGCACATGGACATGGACATGGACATGGACATGGACATGGACATGGACATGGACATGGACATGGACATGGACATGGACATGGACATGGACATGGACATGCACATCACATGCACATGCACATGCACATGACATGTACATGTGCCACACTACTCAGCCGCGTGTGGAGCAGTATGGAGTGTCATCGACTCACAACGCTCACTCGCTCCAGAAGCGGACGGCTTCACACCGACGCCGCCGCTCCGCCGTGAAAGCACATCCCCGCCCTCTCGGCCGCCCCTCCCTCGACGGCTAATCCTCACGCCCAGGCGCCGCCGTGGAAGAAAAGAATTCGGCGGCGGACGAACGCGGCGGTCGTCACGCTAGGCGCGGCCGTCGGCTTCTACCAGGGAGACACCCTCAAGATCGTCGACGACCTGCAAGCCCTGCGGCCGACGATCTTTGTCTCCGTCCCGCGGCTGTACAACCGCATCCACGACAAGATCGTCGGCGGCGCGAGGGCAAAGGGACCTAGAAGCGGAAGACGCGATTCCTGTCCGCCAACCAGCGCTCGGTAGGACACGCGTTCAACTGTACTCCGCCGCACCCCGCTGTATTCACTGTACTCGTACCCCCTCGGCTTCACTTGCGGTGCTCTGAAGACGCTGCACAAGACCGTCCTCCCGCCCCGATGTCGGCGTACTCAGCACTGCAGGCCAAGGGCGGGCTGTTCACAGCTGGAGGTGTGAAGAGACGCTGCTCACAGCGAGTTGTAGGCCAAGGGCGGGCTTGCCGGCAAGCTTTTCTTCAAGGCGCTCGACGCGAAGCTGCAGCGGCTGCATGCGACCGGCTCGGGCGAGCACCGCCTCTACGACGCGCTCATCTTCTCAAAGGTTCTCCCCGTTTCTCCCCGTTTCTCCCCGCATCTGCCCGCGTATCTGCCCGTATCTGCCCGCGTATCGGCCCGTATCTCCCCGTATCTCCCCGTATCTCCCCGTATCTCCCCGTATCTCCCCCTATCTCCCCGTATCTCCCCGTATCTCCCCGCCTTCTCAAAGGTTCGGAGGCAGCTCGGGCTTGACCGATGCGCAAAGATGCTCTGCGGCTCCGCGCCGATCGCCGCCGACGTCAAGGATTTTCTCCGCGTCGCGATCGGCGCGCCGCTCATCGAGGGGTACGGGCTGTGAGCGGCGTCTCTTCACACCTGCAGCTGTGGACAGGCGCGCCGCTCATCGAGGGGTACGGGCTGTGAGCGGCGTCTCTTCACACCTGCAGCTGTGAACAGGCGCGCAGTTCATCGAGGGGTACGGGCTGTGAGCGGCGTCTCTTCACACCTGCAGCTGTGGACAGGCGCGCAGTTCATCGAGGGGTACGGGCTGTGAGCGGCGTCTCTTCACACCTGCAGCTGTGAACAGGCGCGCAGTTCATCGAGGGGTACGGGCTGTGAGCGGCGTCTCTTCACACCTGCAGCTGTGAACAGGCGCGCAGTTCATCGAGGGGTACGGGCTGTGAGCGGCGTCTCTTCACACCTGCAGCTGTGGACAGGCGCGCAGTTCATCGAGGGGTACGGGCTGTGAGCGGCGTCTCTTCACACCTGCAGCTGTGGACAGGCGCGCAGTTCATCGAGGGGTACGGGCTGTGAGCGGCGTCTCTTCACACCTGCAGCTGTGGACAGGCGCGCAGTTCATCGAGGGGTACGGGCTGTGAGCGGCGTCTCTTCACACCTGCAGCTGTGGACAGGCGCGCAGTTCATCGAGGGGTACGGGCTGTGAGCGGCGTCTCTTCACACCTGCAGCTGTGGACAGGCGCGCAGCTCATCGAGGGGTACGGGCTGTGAGCGGCGTCTCTTCACACCTGCAGCTGTGAACAGGCGCGCAGTTCATCGAGGGGTACGGGCTGTGAGCGGCGTCTCTTCACACCTGCAGCTGTGGACAGGCGCGCCGCTCATCGAGGGGTACGGGCTGTGAGCGGCGTCTCTTCACACCTGCAGCTGTGGACAGGCGCGCAGTTCATCGAGGGGTACGGGCTGTGAGCGGCGTCTCTTCACACCTGCAGCTGTGAACAGGCGCGCAGTTCATCGAGGGGTACGGGCTGTGAGCGGCGTCTCTTCACACCTGCAGCTGTGAACAGGCGCGCAGTTCATCGAGGGGTACGGGCTGTGAGCGGCGTCTCTTCACACCTGCAGCTGTGGACAGGCGCGCAGTTCATCGAGGGGTACGGGCTGTGAGCGGCGTCTCTTCACACCTGCAGCTGTGGACAGGCGCGCAGTTCATCGAGGGGTACGGGCTGTGAGCGGCGTCTCTTCACACCTGCAGCTGTGAACAGGCGCGCAGTTCATCGAGGGGTACGGGCTGTGAGCGGCGTCTCTTCACACCTGCAGCTGTGGACAGGCGCGCAGTTCATCGAGGGGTACGGGCTGTGAGCGGCGTCTCTTCACACCTGCAGCTGTGGACAGGCGCGCAGTTCATCGAGGGGTACGGGCTGTGAGCGGCGTCTCTTCACACCTGCAGCTGTGGACAGGCGCGCAGTTCATCGAGGGGTACGGGCTGTGAGCGGCGTCTCTCCACACCTGCAGCTGTGGACAGGCGCGCAGTTCATCGAGGGGTACGGGCTGTGAGCGGCGTCTCTTCACACCTGCAGCTGTGGACAGGCGCGCAGTTCATCGAGGGGTACGGGCTGTGAGCGGCGTCTCTTCACACCTGCAGCTGTGAACAGGCGCGCAGTTCATCGAGGGGTACGGGCTGTGAGCGGCGTCTCTTCACACCTGCAGCTGTGAACAGGCGCGCAGTTCATCGAGGGGTACGGGCTGTGAGCGGCGTCTCTTCACACCTGCAGCTGTGAACAGGCGCGCAGTTCATCGAGGGGTACGGGCTGTGAGCGGCGTCTCTTCACACCTGCAGCTGTGGACAGGCGCGCAGTTCATCGAGGGGTACGGGCTGTGAGCGGCGTCTCTTCACACCTGCAGCTGTGGACAGGCGCGCAGTTCATCGAGGGGTACGGGCTGTGAGCGGCGTCTCTTCACACCTGCAGCTGTGAACAGGCGCGCAGTTCATCGAGGGGTACGGGCTGTGAGCGGCGTCTCTTCACACCTGCAGCTGTGGACAGGCGCGCAGTTCATCGAGGGGTACGGGCTGTGAGCGGCGTCTCTCCACACCTGCAGCTGTGGACAGGCGCGCAGTTCATCGAGGGGTACGGGCTGTGAGCGGCGTCTCTTCACACCTGCAGCTGTGGACAGGCGCGCAGTTCATCGAGGGGTACGGGCTGTGAGCGGCGTCTCTTCACACCTGCAGCTGTGGACAGGCGCGCAGTTCATCGAGGGGTACGGGCTGTGAGCGGCGTCTCTTCACACCTGCAGCTGTGGACAGGCGCGCAGTTCATCGAGGGGTACGGGCTGTGAGCGGCGTCTCTTCACACCTGCAGCTGTGGACAGGCGCGCAGTTCATCGAGGGGTACGGGCTGTGAGCGGCGTCTCTCCACACCTGCAGCTGTGGACAGGCGCGCAGTTCATCGAGGGGTACGGGCTGTGAGCGGCGTCTCTTCACACCTGCAGCTGTGGACAGGCGCGCAGTTCATCGAGGGGTACGGGCTGTGAGCGGCGTCTCTTCACACCTGCAGCTGTGGACAGGCGCGCAGTTCATCGAGGGGTACGGGCTGTGAGCGGCGTCTCTTCACACCTGCAGCTGTGGACAGGCGCGCAGTTCATCGAGGGGTACGGGCTGTGAGCGGCGTCTCTTCACACCTGCAGCTGTGGACAGGCGCGCAGTTCATCGAGGGCTACGGGCTTACCGAGACCTCTGCGGCGGCGACGATCTGCCACCCAGGATTCCGACTCTTTGCGGGGTAGGGGTAGGGTCGCACCGCGGGGTTAAGGGGTAGGGGGGGAGGGGGGGGGGGGGTCCCGGTAGTACCCTTTCCTTACCCCGCCAAGAGGCGGAAACCTGGGTGGCAGATAGTTGCCGCCGCAGGGGTCTCGGTA
>NW_005195301.1:827840-883209 GCF_000372725.1 Emiliania huxleyi CCMP1516
GCCCTGGCGTGGTGTGGGAGGCGGGGAGCTGGGAGGAGATACGGCGGTGTCTGCTGAGCGAGCTGCAAGATCCAATCTGACACGTGGGGCAAGGCCGCCCTTCAAGCACTGTTCAAGCATTGCCACTGTTCATGTTCCTTCTTCGTCCGTGTACACGGCATTTTAAACGTGCAACTGCTGCCGTCCCGCGTGGGCGGTTCCTGATCCTGTCGTTTAGCGAGACGTAAAGACAGTGTGGGTTGCGTGGGAGACGCGCGAGGGTGCAGCTGCAGGGTCGCGCCAAGAGGCCTGCCCAAACGCCTCGAACCCAGACGACGTGACCAACTTCCACGTTGGCATGCCGCGCCCTGGTGCTGCGAGCTCAAGCTGCAGGACGTGAGTGAGATGGGCTACTCATTAGCGCCGCATCGACCCGCCGAGCGGGCGAGGTGTGCGCCGCCTAGAAGCCTACCCCCCGTATCTTCCTCGAACGCAGTCTCCCCGACCATCTTCCACGTTCGCATGCTCCCGCCGGAGCGGCGAGGTAGTGCGCTGCCTAGACCCCCCCCCCCCCCCCAAACGCCTCGAACCCGCATCTCCCGACCAACTTCGACGTTGGCGTGCGCGCCTTGTGCGCCCACCCCGAGCTCTCCCCACGTGTCTCCGACGCGCTACTCTAGCCCCGCATCTCCCGCCGAGCGGCGAGGTGTGCGCGCCTAGAGCCTCCCCCCGCATCTCCCCGCATCTCCCCGCATCTCCCGCCGAGCGGCGAGGTGTGCGCGCCTAGAGTCTCCCCCCGCATCTCCCCGCATCTCCCCGCATCTCCCGCCGAGCGGCGAGGTGTGCGCGCCTAGAGTCTCCCCCCGCATCTCCCCGCATCTCCCCGCATCTCCCGCCGAGCGGCGAGGTGTGCGCGCCTAGAGTCAGAGTACGTGTTCTTGTCGACCAAGTCCGCTCGAGAGGACGCACTCGGCTGTAGTCCGCCGTAGTCCGCCGTAGTCCCGGCAATCGCACCCCTCGTACTCCGCCACGCGAGCTGCAGACCAGTGCCAATCTCGGGCAATCTCGGGTAATCTCGGAGAATCTCACGCGGCAGCTCGTAGGTGTGCGTGCGAGGCCCGTGCGTGTTTGGGGGCTACTACAAGATGGAGGTTACCCGAGATTACCCGAGATTACCCGAGATTGCCCGAGATTGGCTACTACAGGATGGAGGAGACGACGCGCGGGGCTGCTACAAGGCACGGGCTGTGAACGGCGTCTCTTCACACCCGCAGCTGTGAACAGGAGAAGACGCGCGAGGCGTTCGACGCCGCCGGCTGGTTCCACACGGGCGACATTGGGGCTTGGACGACCGAGGGGTGCTTGCGCATCGTCGACCGGAAGAAGAACATCTTCAAGCTGGCTCAGGAGACTACAATGAGTGAATTAATTCCTTCTTGTGCGTAATTAATGTAAGTACTCTTCAAGCTCGCGCAGGGCGGACCCGCGCGCCGAGGTGGCACGTGCACCCTACCCACCCGGTCCCCGAATCCAGCCGGAGGAGATAGGCGAGTACGTCGCCGCGGAGAAGATCGAGACGGTGCTGCTGCGCTGCCCGCTGCTCGCTCAGCTGTTTGTGTACTGTGAATAGAAGAGCTGTGAATAGGTGCTGCTGCGCTGCCCGCTGCTCGCTCAGCTGTTTGTGTATCTTCACACCTCTCGCTGTGAACAGGTGCTGCTGCGCTGCCCGCTGCTCGCGCAGCTGTTTGTGTACTCTTCACACCTCTCGCTGTGAACAGGTGCTGCTGCGCTGCCCGCTGCTCGCGCAGCTGTTTGTGTACGGCGACTCGCTCCAGTCCTACCCCTACCCCTCACCCCTACCCCTCACCCCTACCCCTACCCCTCACCCCCACGCCCACCCCTCACCCCTACCCCCTACCCCTACCCCTCACCCCCACGCCCACTCACCCCTACCCCCTATCCCTACCCCTCAGGCGACTCGCTCCAGTCCTACCTTGTCGCGGTCGCAGTGCCTGACGCCGAAGAGGTCGCCGCTTGGGCCGCCGCCGCCGCCGCCCCGGCCAAGGTGGCCGAGGTGCTGCGCGAGCCCGCCGCGGCGGCGAGGCTGCACAAGGCCATCAGCCAGCAGATCGCGGCCATGTCGACGGAGGTTGGCCTCAAGCTGCCGCGCCTCAAGGCGGCCGGTGTCTCTCTTGTCCGAGCCGCGCATCACTTCTTCTCTAGGCGGGGCTCAAGGGGTTTGAGCGGATCAAGAAGCTGCACCTCGAGGGCGAGCCGTGGAGCGTCGACAACGGCATGCTCACGCCAACCTTCAAGATGAAGCGCAACGACCTCAAGAAGCGCTACCAGGCCGTGCTCGACGCGCTGTATGCGGACCCTACGGCCGGCACGGCCTCCAAGCTGTAGATGGGCACAACCCCCTCTCCGTTTCCTCCCAGTAAGCTAAAAGTACGTACATCTGGATTGACGTATGTGTATGCGGCCCGCCGACTAACACGCCCACGTGGCGCCGGTGCCGACGTGCGACGACCAGTATCCTGGGCTCTGTGTGGCTCTGCCGCGTTTGGGATCGCGGCTTGCGACGGGCTCTTGTGGTGTTGCCGACATCGTCTGCTACGTGGCGGACGGACGAGGTTCGGCAGGGAGAAGTCTCCCAGAACTTTCATGTGAAATCCGGGTACAGGGCCCACAAAAAAAGAATTTTACAACAAAGCACCCTCGCACAACACTGGGCACGGGACTGGAGTGTTGTGCAAAAAAAGAAAGGAAAACCCCCGGGCGAACCCCGATCGCAGCACTTCGTGCTGTAGAGTCGAGAAATTGAGAAAGAAGTAAAAGTCATCGGAAGGCGAACAAGAGGAAGAACTCAGAGGAAGGGGGGGAGCTGATCCCACTCAGTAACCAACTCTCAGGGGCAGTAGGTGGGCGAGCCTCGAGCGCGCTCATCTCGATCGTCAAGGCGTCGCTACGCGCGGTCTTCCGCGGGGGGAGCTTCGTCGACGGGTGCGGGACCGCGGCGCGGCTGGTGCTGCGGCGATGCCTCCGGCTGCTGCGGCGAGTGGCTTGCTGCTCGCTGCGATGGCGAAAAACTCGTCTCGTCGCACACCAAGAGCTTATGCTCTGACGACGAAGGCTCCGCCGGGCGCGCGTCGGCCGGTCCGGTGGCACCCTCTGCGCGCGGCGGCCTGCCGGCGGCCCGACGACAGCCGTCGCGCCACCGCTGATGGAGGGGCGGTCGGCGCCGCTGCCGCCGCGCCGCCGGTGGGAGGGGCACTGGTGGTGGCCTGGGCGGCCCTCCGCCGCCGCTCGGGGCGCCCGCGCAGCGGTGGCAGCCTGCGCCGCCACGGCTTCGAGCGGGGAGCTGCCTGGCTTCGACGTTCGAGCGCGGGGCTGGCGGGCGCGCCGTTCTTTTTTCTACTAAGCAAAATTCGAGCCAATTGAGGAAGCTCAAGCGGGCAGGCTGGAAGCGCTGAGGGACGGCCGATGTCCGCCCAGTGCCAGACCTGATTTTAGAATCGCTCACGAGGGCAGCCCAAACATCTGCCTGCGCACCTCCACCGTCGCCGCGTCGCCCCCGCCGTGCATCCGCAGCTCTCGCCACGGCTCCGCCTCGCGCTGCGCCAGCCAGTACGCGTGCGAGGAGCGCCGCGCCTCCTCCTCCTTCTCCGTCTCCGCGCGCTTAAAGACGGGCATCACCGACTCCTCCGACCCGCCGCCGCCGCCGCCGCCCTCCGCTCCGCCGCCCTCCTCCCTGCCGCCGCCGCCCGCCGGATTCGCCGCCGCGTCGGCGCCGTCCGCGGCGCCCTCGAGCGGCTGCGAGAAGGTGGGCCGCATCTGCGCGACCGCGTCGAGCGGCGCCAGGTGCAGCGACGCCTCGAGGCCGTCCAGCGCGTCGGCGCAGCCCGCAGTGCCGGTGGCGCCGGCGCCGACGTGCAGCAGGCCCATTGCGTAAGCCGTCTTGTGGGCGGCGACGGTGGAGGTGAGCTGGCAGGTGGGCGGCGGCTCGCCCTCCTCGCCGTCGTACGCAGGGATCCGCAGGTCCATCTCGATCTGGTGCTGCTTTGGCCGGATCCTCGCGCCCGAGAGCTGAGCAAAGTCGTACGGCCGCCAGCGCGGGCGGAGCGGGTACTGGAGCAGGCAGCTGGAGGCGCCCTCGCGCACCGGGCCGAGGACCACGGGGATCCGCGCCACGATCTCGTCGTCGTCCTCAGCGCTCGTCGTCATGCGCCGCGCAAAATAAAATAATTCAAAAAAGAAAAGAGCTCTCTCTCACAGGCTTTTTCTTGCGACGCCCTATTAGCGAGCTGATGCCGTGTCTCGGATAAACCTGATCGACCAGCTCCTTGACTCAACACTCAAGAGCCGCCCTTCAAGGAGTTCGTCGCCCTCGCTGCGCCCGTCTGCAGCCCGGCGAGATGGTTCTCCTCCGCCAGCAATGGGAAGCGTCTATGTACGCGTCGGGTCGGCGCAGCAATGGCGAGATTGACACGGAACGCATGAACGCTCTGATCGCCGACTTGATGCGCGAGCGCTGCGCCGACGACTTCGCCCGCCTCTTCAGCACTCCCCTGAACAGCCCCTCTTGATCGATGAACCAAGCACTCCTGAACATAAAGACGACTTCGCCCGTCTATTCAGCACTCCCCTGAACAGCCACTTGATCGATGAACCAAGCACTCCTGAACATAAATTTCACAATTTGTCGGCTTTACGTATTATCCGTGTTTATGCTACCTCTTGATTTTTTTCCACGACAGCACACGACGCAACGGTTGTGGCGCGCGCTATCTCTGCGAAATGGCACCCAGGCAGAGCGACTGTCGCTGGATGGAGGGGAGCAAGGGCGCGGAGGCCAGCGGAGAGGTCCTCACTGCGGAGAAGGTCCTCACTGCGGGGAGAGGTCCTCACGCAGGAGAGGCCCTCATGCAGCGGGAGCCTCCTCCTGCCTCCTCCACCTCTCTCAGTCATGCCCGAGAGTGAGCAAGAGTGCTCCAAACTTGCGACAGCCTCGTGTGCTGACCTCGCACGATCCACACATACACACCTGTGGGGTCCTGTGCGGAGCGCACCGTGCGTCGACGCCTCAAAAGCTCCGCGCGAGAGGTCCTCCCTTCCACAGAGGCCCTTCAGAGGTCCTCACTCACACGAGGTGAGAGGTCCTCAGACACGAGCAGGGATGGGCCTCGGCTCGGCGAGAGTCTAGGGTACGATACTTGACCCCCCCCCTTGGCGCCTCGTGTTTTTCGTGCCAAACCAGCGCGATCTCGGCGGGGCGTCAGCGCCTCTCGGAGGGGCATCATGCGCTCCCGGGGCCGCCCGACGGCGCGGGCCTCTTGCCGATGGACCCAGCCGAGGTGCCCGACCAGTCGCAGCCGCGCTGACGCGCCGCGCGCGACCACCAGCCAGCTTTTCGAGGGGCCCGAGCACGGTGCGCCGAAAGAGTAGACACTCTCCGGTCCATCCGGAATTTTGTCGTTTTAGTTAGCACTGCTGCTGCAGACAGGGCCCGCGTGACCCCATGCCCTTCCCGGATCCAGCTCGCTGAGGTGTGACGTCACCCCGATGACCGCCCACAGGTGGCTGACGAAGCGCCACTCATCGCTGCTTTCGCGCGCCTGCTCCACAGAGGGCTCCTGCGGCTCTCCCTCGTCGCGTGACCGCCGCCGACATCATGTGCTCGGTCGTCCCCGCCGGCACGGAGCTGCGCCACGTCGAGTTGTTCGGTGGCTCGACCGCCGGCGCGCCCACCCTCGCCTCCTGCGCGCCTCACACCCAGTATTTTCCTCGCGCGCGGCCGACAAAGTAGGCACACGACCACCTCCCTCCCACTCACCCCCCCCCACGATGCACAGCCCGTCCACTCTCGCCGGCAAGGCGCACGGAACGCCCAATTTGGGCTGGAAATGCCGCCGCCACGGGTTGGTGGCGCCCTCGGCAGCGGGGCAGCGCCACGCCGCGCAAACTTGCGCGACAAACTTGCGACCTCTGTCCCTCGTATTCACCCCAGATTTTGCCCTATCCAGGCTCACCCGGTACCGCGAGCGACGAGCCGCGCCAAGTTTGCTCCATTTCCGACAAGTTCATCCCGCCCGAACGCCGATCTTCGGCCGCCTGGAGGCCCAGGACGGGGCTCGGGACCGGCCAGGTGTGGATTCTCCACGGCGCTGCGGTGTATCTGCGCGCCCATGGCGCGTTCAGGGGTGTGCCTGAGGCGTGTAGACTGCGGGGCGCCGCGATAGCGCGGCGCCGACGGTTGTGTCGCGCACTGTCACACCCACGACACGGTCACAGTGTGTGTGCAGTGCGTCCACTCCGGCGACCGTGACGCCGTCGGCGCTCGCCTATACCGGCTAGTGTGGAGCTTTCAGTGTGGTTGCGTGTTGTACTAGTGATGCTGCACTAGGCGGCCCGTTTTTAGCAAAAACCAGATACCACATCGCGTGTGGTCGTCGAAAAACCGCATCTTCGCCCGTCTGGGACCTCTTCGTACGGCTCCAAAAACCGCTCCTTAACGACGGCTACGCGGCCCGGCGGTCGATCTGCGCCTTCTCAGCGGTGGAGGGGATGTGGGCGGTATGTGCGTACCGCGTGGTGTTGCGACGGTTTGACGAGTGCGACTCCCAGCGTCGACTTTTCGACCCCACGGAGCCTCTGCTGCTCCGGGGGGGGGGGTCTGCAGACCACCCGGCCGAACTTCAGAGTCGCGGTGCTCCTCAAATACCGCTCAAACGCCCCCGATGTTGTGGAGGGGACATATGCTGATGATCCTGGCCCGATTGGTTCGCTCAGAAAGCTTCTGGGCGGTCGTTAAGGTTCGCTCCCCGCACACCGGCCCGGAAGTATCGTACCCTAGAAGAGGGGCAAAGTGAGACTGGGTGGGGCACACGCGTAGTTGAAACAGCACAGGGAATGGCAACAGGTGCCGATCCAAGGACCGGCTGCCAAAACCAGAACCCTAGACACCAGGTCCGGTAGACCTCGTCTAGAAGAAAGAGCTGTGCATCAAACTGCTCATCAAATGGAAATCCACCTCCTCCCCACTCCACCGGAGCATGAATCACACTCAGCAGCTCGGGTCGTCGGTCGAGACCGACCCGGCGCTTGTTGTCCTCGAGGACAAATCTCTCTCTCTCCTCGAGGTCCATGTTGTCGCGAAAAGAGAAAAAGATAATGTGGGGCGCGCGCGGGGGCGGCGGGTGTGCGGCGAGTGTGCGGGATGTCTGTGGGCCCGAGAGCGATATGCCATGTCCGCCTTGCGTTGTTTCATAAGCTAAGCTCGGGTTACACCAATCCTCGCTACCCAACGCGGCCAAAGGATATCCACCTCGAGAACCTCGAGAGAAGCTCAAAAGCTAAGTTTTTTGTAAAACTTGCGATCCCGGTCCATGATTGATTGATTGATGGGAAGGCGAAACACAGTCCGGAGAGGGGAGCCCCCTCGGGTGGGAGGTGGGGAGATCGGGCGGAGGAGCCCTGAGTGGCGATGTCGGGTGAGAGTGTACGTCATGCTCGTGTCTAGTGTCTGGTGTTTACTAGCTCCGAGTAGAGGGGGCGTTCCGCCGCTAGGGGACACCCAAAGCGCAGAACCAACCCTCGGAGACCCGTGTTTACTTTAAGGCCCTTGCCCTGCGAATGCGCGCCCCCCCCTAGCTAGGGGTCAGGGCTCTCTAGCCCGTAGCCCGATGCCGATCATCCGGCCCGCTGGATGCGCTTCTCAGCTCACCGGCCCTGGATGTGAGGTTACCGACTGCACTCCAAGTGCTCCAAGTCCGACCAACGACTGGGACACCAACGCGGTATGGGTGGACGCTAGACGGGCGATGACGGTCACACAGGAGCGACACACAGAACCACAAGACAAGACACTCAGCCAACGTGCGGCTGCCACACATCCTGAGCGAACTCCCTAGTCGCCCGCGGCCGGACTCCATCCGGCACGCGTCGCTGGGCGCTCAGAGCCGCGTCCCCTGCTCGCACACCCCGACGCCCAAGGCGCCCGAGCGAACGACAGGCGGCACGCGAAGACTGGTTGCAATCCCGCCGACCGCCAGGCCGCGGATGATGTGTGCGTGGTCATGTAGTTCCATGATGTCGCAAAAAGAGAAATAAATGCGCGCGCTCTTGGCGAGTTTGTTGGAAACCTTGCAGCGCCTGGTCCTCTGTGCCTCGACCGCCCTGCCTGGATGTCGGCAAACGGGAACAAGCCACACCCCGGCGGGCACGTGCGCCCGGCCTCAAAAGTCGATGTCGGAAACTACACGCCGACCAACATTCTCGTCACGGGCGGCGCGGGCTTCATCGCGTCTCACGTCGTCATCGGCCTGGTGGAGAAGTACCCACAGTACAAGGTGTGCTCAGCCCGCGACGGGTGCCCTGCCGCCGGCGCGGCTTGGCACCACCCGACAGGCGCGTGGGCGCTCTCCCCGGCGGCGGCGCAGGTGGTGTGTCTGGACAAGATGGACTACTGCAGCAGCTTGCACAACCTCGACCAGGTCAAGGACAAGCCAAACTTCAGGATGGTCAAGGGGAATCTGCTCTCTGCGGACCTGATGAACTACGTCCTCGAGACCGAGCAGATCGACACCATCATCCATGCCGCCGCGCAGGTTGCCCTCCCCATCCCCTAACCTACCCGCCACGCCCGCCACACTGCGCCCCTCGCAGCGGGCGGCTCACTCGCTCACGCGCGCGCGCGCGCACGGCGCGCCCACTTGGCAGACGCACGTGGACAACTCGTTTGGCAACTCGTTCGCCTTCACGGAGAACAACGTCCTCGGCACGCACGTCCTCGTGGAGGCTGCGAAGAAGGCTGGCATCCGCCGCTTCATCCACGTATCGACCGACGAGGTGTACGGCTCCTCCTACTCCGAGGAGCCGAGCCGTAAGGAGGGGGACGTGCTCGAGCCGACCAACCCGTACGCGGCGACCAAGGCGGCCGCCGAGAACATCGCGCGATTGTATTGGGGCATTTCGCCCCGCCGCCGGGGGAGCCCCCCCCCCCCCCCCCCCGAGCTGCGCCGTCCGCCTCCGCACCCCGCCGCCTCCTTACCCGCTGCCTCCTTACCCCCCGCCCCCCCCACTTCGCCGCAAGGTACTCGTTCAAGATGCCAATCATCGTCACGCGTGGCAATAACGTCTTTGGGCCGCACCAGTACCCCGAAAAGGCGCGCGCCGCACGCCCGCCGCCCCGCCCTCCGCGCCGCCGCGCCGCCGCGCCGCGCCCGAGCGCTGCCCGCCGTCTGTCCCTCAGGTGATCCCCAAGTTCGTGCGGCGGCTCGTCAACGGACTGCCGGCGGCTCGGCCGCGGCGGCGCTCCGGCCCCGCCGCACGGTTCTGCTCACGCCCGCCCCGTCCGAGCAGGTTTGCATCCACGGAGACGGCTCCAACTCGAGACACTTCATCTTTGTGACGGACGTCGCGAACGCGTTCGACACGATCATGCACAAGGGCGTGGACGGCGAGGTGTACAATATCGGCTGCGACGACGAGTTCACCAACCTCGAGGCTGCGGGCGACGCGCACGCGCAGGCCCCGCGACGCGCCCGCGCGACGCCCGCCGCGCGCCGCCCTGTAGGTTGCGAAGAAGCTCGTGCAGGCGGTCACGCCCGGCATCAGCGACGAGGAGGTTGCCGCGCAGATCACGCACGTGGAGGACCGCGCCTTCAACGACGTGCGCTACTACATCGACTCGAGCAAGCTGCAGGCGCTCGGTTGGAAGTGCCAGGTCAGCTTCGAGGAGGGGCTCAAGCGGTGCGTCGACTGGTACAAAGCCGTCGACAAGAACTGGTGGCCGATCGGGACAGACTCGGCGCTCGCCCCCCACCCCGTAAAGCCCAAGGACGCATCACCGTGTGAAGTCATCAAGGGCAACTGACAGCAGCAGCCAAAGCCACGTTGAGTCAGCGAGGGAAGTTCTGATATGTACTGCATGAGTATGAATCGAATAAGTGTGTACTGTTGTACCTCAAGGTACGAGATTTGTACATAGCGCTCTTGTTTGGGGCTCTTGGGCGCAGCAGCTCACAGCCCTATTTTTGGAGCACTTGGATATTTTTGGTCGCGACGTTTTTGGTGCTAAAAATGCGCATTTTTTTTATTTTTGTCGAGCGGCCGCACATTGCTCGGTACCCCCCCCCCTGCACTTCTAAGCCCGTCCCTGCTGCTAGGGGGCTGACCCCCCCAGCAGCAGAGCGCTGCTGGGGGGGGGGGGGGGGCGACCTCCCCCAGCAGCAGAGAGCGCACTGGACCCAGCTCCCGCCTCCCGCCGCCCCCCCGCTCCCGCCCCCTCGGCTCGTGTTTGAGCGGTACGCTCTCGGAGGCGGTTGTGTTCACCGCGCCTTCGAGCCCAATACACCTTCGTCGTGTCGAGTGCTGGCGTTTCACTAAAGACTTGTGACCATGTGAGTCTATCTTGTACTACCACACATAGGCGCGTATAGTGAGCCACTCACTCGGGCGTCTCGGCTGACGTTGATCGATCAGCGCTGATCTCTCTAGCCTATCGGCCCACCCGCTCGATCCTCGGATCGCTCGCTTGTCGCAAATCGATCGACTGAGCTGTCATCTCCGCGGCCTTTTCTTTTTTCGAAAACGCGCGCGCGCCCGTCGCGGCAAAACTGTCAGGTCCGCCGCGACGCGTCGCCGCAATGGCGGGCAGAGGCGCCGCGAGGCATGAGAGGCGTAGAAGAGTTCGAAGAGGATCACGAGGAGGGCGATGACGAGCACCTCTGTGTCGCTGGCGTGGTCGTTGCCGGACTCGACGAACCTCTCGCCCGATAAGGTGATGGCAGGCAGAAGTTTTTCTCCTGCGTAGGCGCGCGAGCGAGCGTCAGCGCGCCGAGGGCCACTGCGTGTCACTGCACCCACGTTGGAGCCGCGCGCACCGGGTCGGCCAGGAAGAGCATCGCCGAGGGAAGCGACGAGCGCCCGGGGAGCACGGGGCAGCGCCGCGTCCGAGCCCCAGGTCTGCCCAAGTACCTATCCACCATCTGGACATGTTCAGGTCCAAGCTGGCATGGCCGACTCGGGGTACCCCGCGCGACCCGGGCGACTCGATGGCCGCCTCCGCGGCGGCGGCGGCTGCAGCTCCATCGCCAGGGCCAAGCAGTCCGGGCCCTGAGGCCCCCAAGCAGTGCAAACATCCATCGCTTCCATGCCTCGAGGAGCGATCTACCGGTTGTCACCGTCATCATAGACGCCGAACGAAAACGCCTCTCAAACGCCTCGAGATTCAGTTTGGGTTTGGGGCTTGGAAAATGAATGTTTAAGTGGACCATTTCACCCACTATCCGAAGGGCACAAGGGAGTGTCCAGCTTGATTCGTTTCATTTTAAAAATCAGGGACCACTGGCGCGCGCTGGCACTAACACAGTGAGTACACACACACACAGGTTCACCACAAGAAGACGAATTATGAAAACCAAAGGCGGCTCGGCCGCAAGCTGGTCCCCCCCCACGGCAGCAACCTCGTCCCCCCTTTCTCGAGACGTTATACGGCAGCAAGCTCGTCCCCCTTTCCCGGCAATTCCCCGAGACCGTATTATGTTTCGGATCGATCGGATTGCTCCAAACTTGCGAAAAGTCACCAGCTCTGACCGCGAAATGCTGGAGCTCTGTGCGGCGCCCCTGGCCTCGCCCCTGGGAGGTCCATGCGACCTCAATGCACAGGTCTTCCGCGACCCGCACATCAGCTTTGCGCATGGAGGCTCCGCCGACCTCCGCGGCCGCCACAACGCGCTGTACAACTTTCTGTCTGCGCCAGACATCTCAGTCAATGTGAAGACGGAGGAGTCCGTGTTCAAGTTGCATGGTGGCGCTCTCACAGTCAACGGTTCCTTCCTCACCGAGGCGCACATTTTTGCGCGCTTCGCTCACCAGCGGAGTGCGACCGCCTCGTTCTGGGCCTCAGAACTCGACGAGGGCAACTTTGGATGGCAGGTGGTGAATGGCACGTGCGTCGGCCGCCCCTTCAAATTCGGATTCCATGGCCACAAGACATGCTTTGACCTCGCAATGTCGATGGATTACTCGAGCGCCACCTTTGTCTTCCAAAACTGGACGATGACCGTGCATGGCATGCGCTCCTGCGAGGGCTGCCTGGTTGTTGGCCCGGAGCATCGTCTCGACATAGGCTTCTCCGCACGCGGTGAACCGTCTCGCGACAAGCCACACGGCATCATCGGCCAGTCGTATGCCACACCGGGTCGCGCGCGGCACGGCAACAAAGACATCTACCCGTGGGCGGGATACTACACCACCCGCGCCCAGGCCGAAGGCGCCATCGAGGGCACGGTCTCAGATTACGAGGTGGCGAGCACGCACGCGACCGAGTACGCTTTTTCGCGCTTCAATGCAGCAAAGGGAGACCCCACGTCTGTGGAGGATATCACAGACAGAGTGGTCGACGCGTCGTCGATCGATCGCGTCGCCGACCCAGCCATGGAAACGGAGCGACGGCGACTATCTGAGGCACCCTGCCCGCCTCCGTCCGCCGGTGGGGACAGTGCGGTTGCAGCACCGCCACCGCCAGAACCGCCATCCCTTCCACCACCTCTCCAACCACCGCTCGATCCCATAGCGGCGACAGGGCCATACGCGTGGTTCAAGGAGGGCCGCTTCGATCTTGACAACTTGGTGTGGCCAGACGAGGCGAACCACCCCAGCGGAGATAGGCACGACGCGGAGCTCATTTCACAAAGCGACAAGTGCAACGCCAACTGTGCCTCCAACACCAATGGCCTGCAGAACTCCGTGAACGATCCACAGGACGTGATCAATCAAGGAAAGCCGGGCGTGGTCGCTCTGCGGGGCGAGATCGGTCTCAGCAGCCCTACATGCGGTGCGCTAGCGAACGACGGGTTCAAAGACACTTACACGGACGGCGTGGACTTTGGCAACGTGCTGCAGAAAGAGTACACCATGTGCTCCATCACCCGCTACTGGAAAAAGGATGGCTACCCGGGGCGCGTAGGGCCGGGGTGCAGGGACGATGTCCTGACCGGCCAAACAGATAGATGCACCAACGCCCAAACCGGGCCGCCTTATGATATGAAGCTCGAAGGTTGCATCCGATCTGTATACGGCCACTCGGGCCAAACCGTTGGCATCAACCGGGCGGGTTACAGCCAGTCAGGAGGCTGCTCATGGGGGCCCAACTGCAACATTTTGGGGTCCTACGCTGACGTATGCTGGTGTGTCGGACAGAACGGCGGATGTGTCAACGTGCATCCACGGGCGGCATACAATCAAGTCGACGACAACACCTACCAGTGGCTGGTGCTATGCGATCAGAACAGCGCCCCTACTACGCCTGGCGACTCCCAAATCAAGATCGCCAACAACGTCCAGTTTGCCAGCAACACCGCTCAGGATGCCAACAACCAGATCAACGAGCCCATTCATCTCTACATCAATCCGAACTACAAGCAAAACCCTTCCAAGGGTTTCCCATCCCACTTTGAGGTGGTGGAGGTCATCACGTGGAACAGACCGCTCTCAAATGACGAGATGCGGGCAGTCTTCAAAGAGCTGTGGGTGACCAGGATGGGCAATGAAGACAGCTGCGATTGGTTCGACCCCTCGAACAACAAGCCACCTTTTGTGACACAGGGGGGGCTGGGCACGCACCACGGTAGGTGTGATAACTTCCCGGATGAAGGACGATGCATCAACACTTTTCTGTAGGTGACTCCTTACCCGAGTTGGCGACGTATGTTTTTCCGACTATTTGACCATTCGCCCTATTCAGCAGGTCCCGCGGCACGACGGCTCTCTAGATTACAACGATTGATTTGCTGTGGGTTCACTCTGTGGGGTGGTGGTTTTTGAGAACCCCTGCCATTTTTGCAAAAAATCATTCCGGTCCAAAGAGCTCCCGTCGACAACGCGAAATGTGACGACGGTTCCGTACAGTGTGAAGAGTCGAGGCAGGAAACTTCTGCAGTAGCCAGGACGATCCGTCTTGCGCAGCAGGGTGTACTCTGAGGGTGTGAGGGTGGGTGTAGAGGATGTAGCGAGTGGAGCGCTGTAGAGCTGTAGAGCTGTAGAGCGCTGTAGAGCTGTAGAGCTGTTAGAGCGCTGTAGAGCTGTAGAGCTCTAGATCCGGCGCCCCTCCGCCTCTTCCGATTCCACGGCCGCCCCGGCACGAAAGAGTCGGAGAGCGAGAGAAGAGAGCCAAATGCCAAAAATCGCGTAAATAAACATACAGACAGGACACACAGGACATAGGAAGCAGCTCCCGCACGCCGCAGCCTCGGAGGGCTCGGCGCACGCAACCCACATAGCCACGGACACATGGCATGGAAGAGGAGGCGAGCTCTGGCGAGGTACTTCCAGCCTGCTGTGGTTGTGTGGAAACAGCTCACGCAGAGGCTCTCCTGGGCCCGTGAGGCGTGGGAGTGCCTTGCCAAGGCGAGCTAGACGGCAGGAGCAGCCCAGAACGCTCGTCTACACGGGCTTAGGCGCTGCTCGCTGGCGCTAGACGGGCCTGTCCACCTCGACGAGAGGTGCTGCGCACAGTCGAGAGCCGCAGCGCTCGCGAGGAGCGGCACGCAGAAGGGGTGCTCGATCGTGGGCAGAGGGAACGTCAGCCGCCCACCCCCAAAGTGCAGCGGCAGCGGCGGGTGTAAGAAGCACCACAGCGAAGCCGGGGTTGGAGCCGGAGGGGCCCAGAGTACCGCATCAGCACAGAGCGCGAGTAGCAGCAGCAGGGCGACCGTGAGCCATTTTGGCGCGGGCGCGAGATGGCCGCTTCCCGACACGGCGACGACGCGCTGGCCAGCCAAAGCCTCGATCTTCTTCGGCAGCAGCTGTAGCTGCGTGTCGCCGTGGCCCAACCTGCCAAAGGCTCCGCGGCCCCAGCTCCAGACGGCACCGCTGACGGTGAGGGCGAGGCTGTGCTCCACTCCCGCCGAAATAGCGACGACACGCTGGCCTGCCAAGGCCGCAATCTTCGTCGGCTGCCACTGGTCCTGATCGTCGCCGTGGCCCAGCGCGCCCAAGTATCCCTGGCCCCAGCTCCAGACAGCGCCGCCGGCGGTGAGGGCGAGGCTGTGGTATGTTCCCACCGACACGCTCACGGCGCGCTCACCACTCAGCGTCGACGGGAGCCGCGTCGGCGTGTTGAGCCGCCTCACGCCCTCGCCGTGGCCGAGTAGTCCTGGAAAGAAGGGCGGCGTATTGCCGCACGACGAGAGCCGCCCCTCGCCGACGATGAAGACGCTGTGATACTGGCCTGCCGCCGCCCTCGCCGGCGGGTTGGACTCGCACAGCAGCGCCGAATAGCACAGCCACCGCACGGCGCAGCCCTCACCCTCTGGCTGCGCCGGCAGCTCGAAGCCGCGCTCTTGCGCCCACAAGCGGATGGCCTCTAGCGCAAGCGAGGCGTGGGAGAGGAGCGAGACGGCCGCGACGCGAGCGATGTCGGCGGGGTCGCAGCGAGAGAAGGTGCGCACGAGGAGGTCCGTGGGGAGGTCGAGGAGGCGGGCGGGCGGCGGCGTGTCTGGAGAGGGAGCGGCGGTGGAGGCCAAGGCGAGGCGGCGCGAGCGGCGGCGCGGCGGGGTGGACATCGCGACGAAAAGAATTTTAAGGCGAACGAACAGAATTTGAGACATTCTGGGTTCAAAATGAAACGAATCGAGTGACTCTCCCTTGTGCCCCCATGCCGCGCGCAGTTCTCCTCCTGCTCCTGTCGCCGAGCAGCAGCGCTCTTCGCGTGGGCCCCGTGAGCTTCACCAACATCTTCTCTGACACCGCTCTTCGCGCGCAAACGCAGAGCGTGCGTTCGGCCCCCAGCACTCGTCTCGACACAGAGCGCGGTAGCACCGACCATCTCCTTGGCCCTTACTGCGCAGGTGCGCGGCCGGAGCTACGCAAACATGACCAAGTTATCGTCTTTCCGCGACCCCGTCGTGCGGACAGAGCTCAACACGCCGAGTGAGCTGCGGCAAGGCCCCGCGACGGCGTGGATCACGGCACCCTACCGCCTCTCCGTGCTCGCCGCCTGCTGGATGCTCTACCCTCCCTTGATCCTCTCGCTCCGATCGCTGCTGTCCCCGGCGACGCTGACGGGGGTGATGAACGCGGGGGGCATGCCCGGCGATGGCCTGCCGCTCGACGCGGGAGCCATCACCAGCGGATTCGCGCCCGCCATCTCGCTGCTCTACGGCGCGTGGCTCGGCCTCACTTTCAACATCCTCGAGGGGAGGCTGGGCGAGCTGCGCCGCAGAGATGCCCCGAGATTCACCGAGATTACCCCCGAGATTGCCCGAGGTCAGGCTCGGCGAGCTGCAGCGCACGGCGACCAAAGAGGCCTCCGAGCTCGGCGCCCTCGCGCGCCGGACGGCGATGCTGCTTGGGCCAGACGAGAGGTCGTGCGGCGGTGTGTTGTGGGAGGCGGACGCGGGGAGTCCGAGATCACCCGAGATTGCTCGAGATCGCCCGAGATCACCCGAGATTGCCCGAGACTAGGCGGACGCGGGGAGACCGCTCTCGGCGACGCTGCTCGACGCGCGGCAAGGGGAAGAAGGCGGCGGCGGCGGCGGCGGCGGCGGCGGCGAGGGCGTGGCTGATCTGGCCGTTGCCGAGGCTGCAGCGCGCGAGGAGGTGTTCTACACGATCTGGGAGCAGACGACGACACTCGCGGTGCGGGGAGATTGCACGAGATTGCACGAGATGACACGAGATTGCACGACCCCGGGAGCAGTCACCTTTGTCAAGGCCATCCCCCCCCCTACTCCCTATCCCCCCCACTCCCTATCCCCCCCCCTCTACCCCCCTCACCCCTCGCGAAACGACCCTCGCGGTGCGGAGGAGCTGGGCATCACCGAGATTCGGCGAGATTCGGCGAGATTCGGCGAGATTAGGCGCGCGAGGGGACGGGGCTGAGATTGCACGAGGGCACACGAGATCGCACGAGATCGCACGAGATCGCACGAGATTAGGCGCGCTCCCGGGCGGAGGAGCTGGAGGACATCGCCAACGAGGACCTCTACCAGCGGTACTGCACCAGCCTGCTGCGGTGCGTCTCGCTGGCGCGGCTGCGCGAGGGCGGGGCCCTTCGGGCGGGCGTCGAGGGCCGCGCGGACACGTGCATCGACCGCGTCGATGCGCTGATTGAGCTGCGCGCGACGCGGCTGTCGCAGGCGGGGCAGGGAGAGGGGTGGCGAGATCACACGAGGTCCCACGAGATCACACGAGATCAGACGAGATCACACGAGATCGCACGAGATCACACGAGATCAGACGAGATCACACGAGATCGCACGAGATCGCACGAGATCACACGAGATCAGACGAGATCACACGAGATCGCACGAGATCGCACGAGATCACACGAGATCACACGAGATCGCACGAGATCAGACGAGATCACACGAGATCGCACGAGATCGCACGAGATCACACGAGATCACACGAGACCGCACGAGATCGCACGAGAGTCCTCTCTCAGGAGACCAAGTCGCTGCCGGCGGCGCACTTCTTCATCCTCTTCGTCTTCTCGCTGCAACTCCTCGTCTCCTTCCTCATCCCGCTCGCCGCGGCGCCGGCCACGGAGGACGACGTCGTGCTGCGCGGCGCGTCTGCCTTCCCCTGCTCGTGGCTGGTAATGAATCGTGGATGATGAGCCAATCGAGAGCTTGCGTAGGCGCGTTTGCCTTCTTCTCGGCGACCCCCGCTCCCCGCCCGACTGACGCGAGCGGGTTGATGCCTCCGTTGCATACCTGTCGCACATCTCGGGATGTAGGCGACCTACACGCTCGTCTTCAACTTCGCGGTCGACCTCAACGACCCCTTCACAGGCAACTACCAGATCCGCCGCTCCGCCATCAACGCCAACCTCGTCGCGACGCGCCGCTGCGTCGCCGCCGCCGTCGGCGACGAGCGCGCGAGGGAGTGGCAGCGCGACGACGACCGGATCGCCGTCGAGCGGAGGCGGAGGAGGAGAGAGCGAGCCGCTGCGGGCGTGGAGAGCGCAGCGGCGCAGTCGCCTGCTCTGTGAGAGGGGCGAGCTCGAGCGTGGTGTCTGGTGAAGTCGTGCGACGTCACGCGACTGACAGAGTGTGTGTCTCGGAGTTTCGCCGCGCGTTCGAGCGCGTGGTCGGCGTGGTATGTGACTTTATGTTTGTATTACTGTTGTATTATCATTACCTTGGAGGCATCCCACTTCCCCAGACCCCACAGACGCGCAGAGGATGCTCAGGGACAGTCACTTGCACGCGCGGCGGGGGTCGCACCCGGCGCTGGACCGCGTGTGTGTGCGCGAGCGTCTCGCACTTGTCCCTGGATGTGAAGGAGAGCCGCAGGTGAGCCAGGGAGCGCGTTCTTCTCAGCTGATCGTGCAGTTGCATCCGCCGCCGGCGCCTCCCGCCTCGACCGCCTGCAGGCGCGCCTACACGACAGCAAGTCCATCGTGACGCGGCGTGGCCGCCCTGCCGGGGCGCGGGAGGGGCGTGGCGCGCGTGAATGTCCTCGAGCTTGGCCTTGTCGCTCAGGAGCATCACCTTGTCGACAAGGCCGCCCTTGTCGTACGGCTCGACGTTGATGCCAAACTCCTCGGGCGTCGGCAGGCCGATGGCCTTGTTGGCAGTCTGCGGCGTCCGGATCCCGTTTGGCCTTGGTGCCGTCTGCGGCGACTGGGTCCCGTTCCCATCGGGTGGGATCGCCGTCACCTGCGTGGGCGCCACCGGGAGCCGGGTAAGAAACGGGCGGTCCGGGGGGAGGAAGGGTGGGGGGCGGGGGGCGTACTGCACGCGAGTAGAGGTCAAAGCAGCCCTTCGAGTCGAACATGCCCTTGACCTCGACTAACGGTGTGAGGAAGTCGGCTGGCATGCCGTGCTCGCGCTCGCTCGGGTTGACAGAGGCCTCGCCGTTGCCGTTGCCATACATCAGGTGCGGCCAAGCGTCCGGGCCCGCGCGGTTCAGCGACACGTTGCCGTCCGCCGAGTAGTGCTTCATGAAGAAGGTGTCGGGGTAGTTGATATACCCGCCCTGGATCTGCGGACACTCCGGGTTGGGCGCAGAAGAATTCGAAAAGACCTCCGCGGTGAAGGAGTCGAACCACATGTGGAAATAGGGCGAGTCCTTCTCATAAGACCAGTAGAGTTGCGGCTGCACCTTCATCACCGCGTTGCGGTTCGCGATCGAGGTGGCGGGCAGGGGCCAGGGGCCAGAGTCGTTGGGACCGGGACCGGCGATCGGGACCGGCGACGTCTCGTTGGAGGCGTAGTCCTTGACCTGGGAGGGCGGGCAGGCATGCACGGATAGGTCGAGTCAAGGCGGGGCTTAGGCCAAGGCGGGCGGGCGGAGAGAGGGGGTCGGTAAGGCGAGAGGGTCTGGACGACGGTGTATGGACAGACGTCACCTTGCCGTTATACGGGTCGTGCTGCCAGGTGAAGCTCTGATTCACGTCGGGCGACGCAATGCCCGCCTCGCTGGCGTCGCCTGGCCCGCCTGGCGCGAAGTGCTGCGAGATGAAGCCCGACTGCGGCCGCGCATCCGGGTTAGGTCCGCCCGCCCACTTCTTAAGGTACAGCTCCTTGGACTTGCGCGTGACGTTGTCGTACACCGTGATCTTGGCGATATCCAAGGTGGCGGCAGAGGGGGCGACGTGGAGGTTGCCCTTGCAGTCCTTGGCAGTGTAGAGCTGCAGGATGCGGTCGAAGATGATATCAAGCTGCGTGTCGGTGTACCCGAGCGCGTACAACGACGTGCCGCTCGCGTCGAACGTCTCTTTCGAGCGAGGCGTACCAATGACCTACCGAGGGGGGATGGGGGCTACGTGGAAAGAGCGGCGTGTGGTGGATGCGGTTGGTAGGAGCGGAGGCGCACATGGCCCGAGTTCTTGAAGAAAGAGTTGGGCGAAGGCATACTCGAGTTGGCCTCCATGAAGTCGAAAAAGGAATAGGGTAGGATCTGAGCAGCCAGTGGGGCGGTCCGTGATTGATGTGTCTGGTAACATACGGGGGGTACGGTGGCGGGCATGATGATAGGGAGGGTGGCTCGCCTGCTGCTCGAACTTGCGCATGAGGGTCTGCGAGGCGGAGGCGCATGCGGCGCGCTGTCAGACAGAGGCGCACGCCATGCGAGGCGGCGAGGCCGGGCGAACGGGGGGTAGGCTGACAGAGGACAGGGAGAGCACGAGCTGCGAGGAGGGATGGCAGTCGCACCTCGAGATCGTCCCATGCCGGGTGGAGGACGATGTCGGCGAAAAGCAGCCGCCCGTTGCAGGGAGGCGCGTGCACGCTACCATGGGGGTGAACCGTGATCCCCTTGATGGCCTGCAGCTCGACCTTGATCATCGCGCGGACCATGTGCCGGATGTAGTTGAGCATGTGCGGCAGGCCGGAGCAGCAGTAGATGTTAATCGTGATGCCTTTCGTCGTCGCGCGAAAGAAGCTGAACGCCTTGCCCCCACTTTCAAACCACTGGTAGTTGGCGCGGAACAGCGCTTTGTACCTACACAGTTGGCGTAAGTCTTGAACACCGCCGGCTGGCGCAGCTCCCCGCTAGTTGGCGCACATGTTGGGCGTGCAGTGTACGGAGTCGATGGGCACCAGCGTGGTCGTGATCTGGTGGTAGACACTGGGCGCCACGCATTTGTGAAGAGGGTTCAATTTCCCCTGCATTGCAGGCAGGTCGAAGTAGTACTTGAGGATGACGCCAAAGTTGCCCGCCTGAGGCATGACGGCGGAGGACGGCGGTGGGTGGTGGTGGCCACAGTGTGTGCGGGGATAGAAGGCACCGCACCATCGCGCCGCGGCAGGCCCAGAGCAACTGGCGGAGCTCGTACTCGGGCGAATTGGCCCAAGCGTGCGTCTCTCGCACCGTGCCGGTTGAGTCGACCCCTGTGTGGACGGCGCGAGCGTGTGAGCGTGCGTCGGGATCTGTCGGGTGTGGTGGTCGGGGCGCACACACAGGCAAAATGGACGCCGCCGAGGTAGTCGCACGTCGTGCCGTGGTCGACCGAATAGATGCCGTAGCCGCCGCCGGTGACATGCCCACCAGCGCACACCGCCCAGCAGGAGCCGCCGGGGATAAGCAGGTTATGCTTCTTGAAGAGGTACTCGTACGCCGTCGCGAGTTGGAGGCCGCCCTCCATCGTGATGTAGGTGGACCCGTTGACATGCTCCTTTGCGGGACGAAAGGTGGTGGGTGCTAACTTCAGCGAGGGCAGTGGCGAGGGTGACAGTTGACTTTGTTCTTGGCCACGCTCTTGGGTGGCAGTTGGCGTGGGCGTGGCCAGGGTCACCTCGCCAATCCGGTTCATCAGCGAAGTGTCAATCACAATCTCCTTGGAGGTGCCAAACCTGCGGCGGGCGGACGGCAAATGGCGCCTCTGCCTTGGATGTTGGCTCTGCCGTGGGGCTCTGCGTGGGGCTCTGTCGTGCCAGCTACGAAGGTGTGCAGGGCGGTGCCGGCGGCGGTGGGGCCGCGCCCTTCGTAGCCGTGCCCCCCCGCCACGATGGAAAAGGAGAGGCCCTTGTGCACTGCGTCTTGCATCACCGTCATGAGCTCCTTTGCTGAGGTCACGGGCGCGACGTTGCCGATGCCCTCTTGCCCTCCTTGCGTCGCGTAGTAGAGGTTGAAGCCGGCCGACGCCCGCGACTGGACATAGTTCTCGGAGGCGGGCACCATTGAGCTGGCTGCGAAAGCAGGCCGATTCGTTTTGCCCGCCGCTGCGGTCGCGACATATACGACAATCAAAAGACGGCGGTAATGAAATCACGTGCGCTCTCCTAGAATTTTACAATCAAACTCCCTCGCTCAACACTGGGCACGGGACTGGCGCGAACTGGCACTAACACAGGTACACCACGGGAGCCGCCTAAGCGACTCCTGCGAGGGTGGCGAGGCACTTAGCTCCGTGCACCCGCCCACCCACCCCCGCCACAGGCAAGCTCATTCACGACCCTCTCCTAGAAATCAACGGAAAAAGAGCCATGGGCCCCCGAGTAGAGGGTGCGTTCTGCTGCTAGGGGAAACCCGGAGCGCGGAGCTATCCCTCGGAGACCCGTGTTATGGCCCTGCGACCGCGCACCCCCGGGGCTAGGGCTCTCTAGCCCGTAACCCGATGCCGATCATCCGGCCCGCTGGGTGCGCTTCTGAGCTCCCCGGCCCTGGATGTGAGGTTACCGACTGCACTCCAAGTGCTCCAAGTGCCCCCAGAAACTCAAATTTTGAGTCTCGATCTGTTTCTGTACCGTCTTGAGGTCTGAGGCTTGCGTCCTCGCCGGCGTCGCTCAGCCACAAGAAGCATAGTCCATAGAGCTGACGATCTCCTCATATTAGCGTCATCTTGTAGTGAACAGGCCGACTTCGCGGTTTGAGCGCCCAGCGCAGACCGACCGACCGCAGGGGGGTCCGGTCGGCGGCCGCGGAAGACCGCAGACCGGAGGGGGGTCCGGTCGGTCGGAGCGCAGACCGAGGGGGGGTCGGTCGGTCGGGTTGGCTCGAGGGTCACACCGCACATGCTCGCCGCAGCTGTGAATAAATTAGTATCTCTATCTCTTCCAACTGAGATTTTGCTCATGAAGCGGCGTCCAGCACCCGGATCGATTGCCATTCGCTATCGCTTGAAGAGCGACTCGGAAGCCGATGAGCCCGGTGACGGCGGCGGCGATGTGTCGATCAAGTCTCTTAGTCATTGGAAGGGACGATGCGCGCGCGTACTGTGGAGAACTGGAGCGCTGGAGCCAGAGCTTGTACACAGCGACGGCAAGCAGGATCAGGCCTGCGACTGCGTGGATGCTCCACATGTGTTTTTGGATCGAGACTCGGAGCGAAAAGCGAAGTAGGCCCGAATATTTCGTGTGCTAAAATATAAATTACACAGTGTTGCTGTTAGGAGCTACCGACACATGTACATGTGACATGTGGTAACTCTTCTTAGGGCCTAGCTAGTGAGAACGGAGGAAAGATCAGAGAAGGATCTTGAGACTGCACAGCTCTACGCGGGCGGCGACCGCACCGTGTAGCAAATAGGCAAACGCGAACCACTGCTGGGAAGTGCTGGATAAAGGTACGTACCCTCACTCAGCTGAGTGAGAGATCGACACGACATAGTACACAAGAATAGCGGCCTGGCTGGGCTGCCACTGCCACCCCAGCTTTGGGTGAAATGCGGCTCACGGTCGCGAAAAGTTGACGAGCGCGAAACGGTGCCTCGCCATTCTGCTCCCCAAGTTCTTCACCGAAACTCTGCAGCCGCGCGACTCAAATGCGTGCCGGATTTCGTCCATTGGCGTGTAGTGCATCTGCCGAGACAGATGAGTGGGACAGCTCAGGGTCAGGACGGAGCGTGTGTTAAAATGCCGGTGGATGGCACGCACAGGGTCTGTGGGGTGGGCTCTTGGGGCGGCCCGTCGCCTGCATTCCGCCCTTCTGGATCGACTTGTCCAAGTCGCATGACGACCGAACAGGAGTGAAGAATGGTATCTGCAGCAAGCCCTTGCCGCCACTCTTGAGCACGTCGCACATCTGCTGCATGAACACGGCCTGCAAGGGCGCCACCGCGTGCTGCAAAGCGATCCAACTGTGCACCACGTCGTACCGGCGGCCGCCCACAGAGGCGATGAGGTCGGGCGAGGTCACCAAGTGCTCGATGCGCCTGGCGTCGGCGGCGGCCAGGCGCTTGTACGCCTGTTTCTGAGCGAGGCGGAGATGGTTCCAGCTCTGATCGACGCAAGCCACTGCTGCGCCCAGCCTTGCAAACGCGTGAGCGAGTCGGCCTAACCCGCAGCCCACGTCAAGCACACGCATATCGTGAAGCGGAGGCGCGAGGTGCAGGTCGGCGAGCACCCGGTCAACATGTTTGCGGCCAGACTCATAAAACGTTCGGATTGTATTCTCAGACGGCGCCGTGCCTTGATCGTACTCGGCGACGCTCAGCACGCTCCACCACGGCCGGTCGCGGCCCATCAGGTTCCACTCGACGGCGTGTGCCGCAAACACGTTCTGAAGCTGGGCCAGAGTGTATGCCGCCCCACATTGTGGCACGTCGTACACACGGAGGCTGCCGTTGTGCAAGACCATACCGCTCTGTGGAGGCGGCGCGAGCACCCTCATACCTCATACGACAGCGCTGAGTAGCAATCTCGAGGTCGGGTTCGAAAGTGGGCCTATGACCCAACTCGAGTGTGTGTGTTCTCGAGGTTCTCGAGGTGGATATCCTTTGGCCGCGTTGGGTAGCGATGTGTGTGTGTGTGCTTAGGCTCTGTCGGGACGTGAGGCGTATGCGCCCAGGAGGGGAGGGCGCATGCGTAACGACGCTGCTAGAGATGCCTTTCGGGGCCCAGAGATAAAACTTCTTTCTGATGCCATGCGTGACCTAGTGGTGTCCCCAGCTATGGGCGTGTCCACGTTGGAGCCAGGTGTGGTGTGGACGCGAGAATAGCTCCGCCGTTCATGGAGGCAACCGATGCGAGTCGACTGGTGTGTGTCGTCGTGATATTTTGACGGATCGAAAATGGGCAAAAACGGGGTGATTTCGGTCATCCGTCAAAATATCTGAAGATCCTACTATAGGATTCTCCCCAAACCTTGCTCAGCTGATCCAGCACGGGCCGTAGGCCAGGCCTGGGCAAAGAAACCAGTACCTCATCAGGCTTCCCTGAGCGTCACAGCTCGGTGATCGCGCCGGCCGGAGGAGGAGCGAAATCGCGAACGGCCCGAGCAGAGAGGGCGACGGCGGAGCACGAGGGAACAACGGAAACGCTCCAACGACGCGAACCGAGGCACGGGCGACGACGGGGACGGGGAGGGCGACAGCGACGTCGAGGTTGACGCAACGGTATCGAGAGCGCCACCCAAAAGGAGCCGGACAGCCATGGAGGTCACCGAATGGAGGGCGAACGGCACGACACGAAAAGGCAGGGCGAGGCGGATGGAGAAAGAAGTGCCGAGGAGGCCATGGTGGAGGGGAGGGACGGGAGGACGAAAGAAGGGCGAGGAGGACGAGCGGCCCGCACAGGCCGCGAGCAGACAGCGCCTGCTGGCCATCTCGAGACATTCGCAAAGAACGCTAGCTACATGGGAGGGCTTCGTGAAGGATGGATTGAAAAACATTCGAACAAAGAAGAGGCGACGGGAGGAACCGGCAGAGGATGCAGTGACGTGACACACACACACACACACACACACACACACACACACACACACACACACACACACACACACACACACACACACACACACACACACCGCTCACCCACGCGCACCGGGCCTTGCACTTTAAATGCCGTGGGGCTCCTGTCGTTAGACGTGGAGACGCGAGGGTTGCCCCCCCTTGCCCCACCACCTCGTGTGTGTGGAGAAGTTTACCTTACCTTACCTTACCTTACACACACACACACACACACACACACACACACACACACACCGCTCTCACCCACACGGTCGCGCACTGCGGGCCTTGCACTTTGAATGCCGTGGGGCTCCTGTCGTCAGACGTGGAGACGCGAGGGTCGCGCCCCCCCTTGCCCCACCACCTCGTGTGTGTGGAGTCTGGAGAAGTTTACCTTACCTTACCTTACGTCAAACCTCCTCTTCTATCACCCGCGTACGACCAGCTGCCATAGCCCATGCGGCACACAAAACCGATCGTCGGCACTCTCGACCTCCCACCTCAACCATCACTGCTCAGTCCGCCTCCACTCTCTCCAACGGCGGAACGGCGGCCGCCCACTCACTTAGCCTGCTGGCCGAGCCACTCACCGAGCGCCTCCTCCGTGAAGAGCTTCCGATCTCTCGGGATGGCCATCGTCGCCGAGGGCGCCGTGGCGCCGGACGGAAAGTAGAGCACCGCCGGGAAGGCCTAAGGAAAGCGAGAGCTCGAGCCTCTACGCGCGAGTGTGCGGGGCGAAAGGAGGGAGACGGGGGGGGGGGGGGGGGGGGGTGCACGGGAGCGCGGGGGCGCGGGGGCGGTGGGCGGTGGGCTGGGCGGCAGGCGGTGAGGGAGTCTCTTGGCATTCGCAAGGGAGAGGGCGGCGGCGGGCCGGGCAGCGGTGGCGACGGAGGCGGCAGGCGGCGGCGGCGGTGGGCTGGGCGGCGGCGGGCTCCGGCTCAGTGATGGCGGGGGACGGTGGTGGCGGGATCGGTGGCGGTGGCGCCTTGATCCCGAGCGCGGAGGCGAGAGGGTCCTCTTTATACGACGCGCTGTACGCGGCCGCCACGGGCAGGTCGGTGTACAGAGACGTGTCCGAGGCAACCTCGGAGAAGACCTGGGGGGAGGGTTTCCCGAGGAGGTCATCGCGAGTCCCCGCGTGTTCACAGACGTCGTTCCACACGTCCAAGAACCAAGAGACACACACGTCCCGCCGGTGCTGGACTGGGAGCATGCGGGCAGTGTCAGTGGCGTGCAACGTGCAGGCTCCGGGCACTAGGGTTAGGGCTAGGGCTAGGGTTAGGGCTAGGGCTAGGGCTAGGGTTAGGGTTAGGGTTAGGGCTAGAGCTAGGGCTAGGGTTAGGGTTAGGGTTAGGGTTAGGGTTAGGGTTAGGGTTAGGGCTAGGGCTAGGGCTAGGGCTAGGGCTAGGGCTAGGGCTAGGGCTAGGGCTAGGGCTAGGGCTAGGGCTAGGGCTAGGGCTAGGGCTAGGGTGAGGCCGTATCTCGGCTACATCTCGACGGCCTTGAACATCGCGCTGGCGCTGGTCGGCTCTCGAAAGATCCCGACGAGGGCTGGGCCCTTGGCGACCTGCGTTGTGGGTGCAGGCAAGGCAAGGTCAACTCCTCCACACACGCGAGGTGGTGGGGCAGGGCGGGACAGCCCTCGCGACTCGACGTCTGCGAGAGAGTCAGGAGCCCACTGGGTACACCCGGGCGGTTGTGCGAGTATAAGGCACCGCGTAGTGAGCTGTGAGCCTCGCGCGGGTACAGTGGCCACGATCGCCCCTGCGTGTGTACTGCAAGCTTGCCGGTCGCCCAAGGCAGCGGCACCGCCAAACGGACTTCCCCGTCTCTCTTAACGGTCCACACACGACTCCCCGGCGCGTCCCCGAGTAGGCGCGCGTGCGGGAGGCTGCTCATATACCGCGCGAGGGCGCGCGGCTCGGCCGTGGAAGGCGTCGGTAGGTGGCGAGCCGTGTCTTCTCGAGGGCTCGCTAGCATGCCGGCAGGCCCGCGAACCAGGCGTGCTGTGGACGTGGCGGAGGTGGCACTCCGACGACGCCCGCGCCGTCTCCCGCACCTACCCCGACGGCCGTATTGCGCATCTACTCTCGGAGGTGTCTCGGAGGTGTCTCGGAGGTGTCCCGGAGGTGTCTCGGGAGTGTCTCGGCGGCTAGGCTTGAGATTTCATGATCTTTCTACTCTCATCTAGTCTCTCGTCTAGTCTCGGCGACCAAGCTTGAGACGTCTGCACTCTTGATCCGCTCGATCGGGCTGGCCGCGTCTGCGGCCTTGCCCGCCAGCTCTTTAGCGAACGAGATGATGCCTGTGGTGCTCGCACCTCCAGATGTGAGCAGGGTGCGCCACCCCCGGCCAGTCCTTGGGCAAAGGAGGCGACGCGCGCCCTTGGCCTCTCGCGGGCCCTCGTAGTCGCTCGCCTGATTAGGGGCGCCAGAGACAGCCCTCTCGTGGTGGAGGCGACTCGGAGGTGTCTCGGAGGTGTCTCGGAGGTGTCTCGGAAGTGTCTCGGAAGTGTCTCGGAAGTGCTCGCCTTGTTGGGGCGCCAGAAGACGGCTCTCTCGTGGTGGAGGCGACTCCGGACGTGCTAAGGTGCACAAGTGCGCTCGCCGCCTCGACGCTCGACGGATGTCGGCGTGTCTCGGCGTATCTCGGCGTATCTCGGCGTACCTCCCCTTTCTTGAATGTTTTTATCGTGGGGTAGCCGCTGACGTCAAAGCGCTCCGCGAGCGACTTGTGCTCGTCAGCGTCCACCTGGGATCGAGCACAGCAAAGGTCCTCTCAGTTGTCCAAACGCGTCAGTGTATGTGAGATTGCTGCGATAGGGTACCTTGGCGAGCGGGCAGTACTTTCGCGTCTTCTTGGCGGCCGCCGCCCACTCGGGGGCGAGCGACTTGCAGTGGCCGCACCATGGCGCGTAAAACTCGACGAGCGCAAACTGACAGACGCAAGCGATTGGGTCAGCAGCATCAGCAGCGGGAAGGGCTCTGGTGGCGGTGGTGGAGCGGCGAGGTGGCAGCTCTCGGCACCTCTTGCGCTTTGACCCAGTCGTCAAAGTTGTCCGGCGTGAGGACAGCGACGCCGTCTTCGAGCTTCACGGAGGATGCGGCGGCGAGGGAGAGGAAGAGAGGCAGCATCGATACCGGCTCGGGCGAGGGCTGGGCGAGGCAGACGGAGAGGAGGAGCTGCGCGAAAGCTTGGAGTGAAGCGGCTGCGACACGTGGCAGAAACCGTGAAAAAATAAGGATCCGAAAAGACACAATTAATAACATCGAAGGCTAGCTCAAAAAGTGAAGAACGGTGGGTCTGTGGTCAGCAGGCTGTGCAACATACAACTCTACAAAAACACATACACACCATTGTGAAGGAATACAAGGACGCGCGCGCTTCTCCGTCAACTTATCGTGAGAAGCAAGGCAGATTGAAAGCAGATTGAGCAATCGAATTGAGCAAGGTAGCAGAGGTGGGAGCGGCCGGAGGACCTCTGGAGCTGAGGACCTCTGGCAGCTAGGACACTTGTGGGAGCCTGACTGAGGACATCGCTGGGTGCGTCAGGATTGCTTGGGAAGAGTCAGACTGCCAGGAGCTGTCCTGGCCTCTTTTGCAGAGGTGGCAGCCTGGGAGACAGCACTGCAGGAAGTTCGACCCATGCCAAGACCGCTGTACGCTCCGACTGGTGAAGACCTTCGTAGGATGTGAGGACCTCTCGAGTATCTGTCGGCGATTCACCGCTCTCGTCTAGTCACTGTGTCTGTGCTTGCGACACATCCTCGTCGCTTTCCATATGTTGATGTGGGCGCGCATCTGAGTCGTTGAGTCTCCGGGCGCCTCTATAGCACAATCACTCGTACATAAACCGGATTGGCAGTTCAGAGAGAGTCATAGAAAGCCATAAGATTTCCAAACCTTTTCCTTTTGTGCGAGGCCGTCCAGGGCATGCGCATGGTATGGTAGCATCGACGTGTGAGTGTTAGAGTTGTTTGGTATTGCTAAAACTCTCTCTCTCTCGGCGGTCCCTGGGGGTATGGTCCTGACCGCCCAAGACTAGCCCTACCATACCCCAAGCAGGTCTGCCAGAGGCGGGGTGGGTGTGGTCTTGAGCTGGGTTCGCTACGACCTATACCATACCCGGGGTTGGCGCCCTTCTCCTTGACGCCGTTGACAAAGGTGAGCCGGTTCTCAAAGTACTTGGTCGGGTCCTGCTCCTCCTCCTCCTCCTCCTGCTTGGCCCTTCGCTTCTGCTCGTTCTTCGAGAGGCCCGCCTCGCCGGCGGGCTCAGCAGCCTCTGGCTCGTCCGGCATGGGCAGCGGCGAGAGAACAGTGCTTCTGCAGCGACGCACGCTGAGAGCTCGAGAAAAAGAATTTGCGTGAAAAGAAGAGAACACAGACACTATGACGACTACCACACCACGCACTACCACACCTCCCTGTGACATCATTATGTGCATAATACTATCTCTCCATCTCCTATCTCTCCATCTCCTCTCCATCCATCCGCTTTAAAAGATGAGCCGACCAAAACAACAAGACGAGCAGCCTGCAAGCACTGGGAGCCATTTGCGCCCCTGGCTGGCTCACAGATAGGCAGAAGTGTGCTGTCTTGAGCAGCGGGGGTACGCTCGAGGGTGGCGCAGAGCCACACAAAGTGAGGTCCTCACGAAGGGGATCGAGAGGTCCTCATGCTCTATCGACCACCTCGCTGAGACTCACCCAGGTCAGCCCCGCACCTCTGATGCGTCAGCCATTCCGCTATACAAAGTAGACGTCTCGATGTTTGTGCGCTCGAATGAAGGCAGCACAGTCCAGACAGAGCGCGATGCGTGCCAGCGCGAGAACACGTCAATAGACTCCGAGGTCCGGCAGAGGTCCTCAAAAGGAGAGGTCCTCACAGCAGAGACCGGAGTGGTTGCATATTCTCGCTCCCTCTTGATCTCTCTGACAATGTATCTCGCACATGCCCGCTGTCGATCAATCGGCTTCGAGCGAGCTCTCAGTACGAGATCAACCCAGCCTCTCGCGAGATCGATGTTGGGTGAGGCGTGGCTTGCGCGCCGCGCGGTGATGACGCCGCACGCTGAAATGTCCTTGGTGACCCACCGCGGTGGCAGCGAGCCGGAGCAAGCCACCATATGACAGTCGGCGACGGCGTCTAGTGACACTTTTTTTTTGCCTGCGGCCCCGTCTTCGCCGTCGCGAACCCTGGGTTCGGACTTTTTGCGGGGTATGGTATGGTAGGCTCACGCAACCCACCTCGAGACCATACCCCCCGCCTCTTGGAACACCTGCTTGGGGTATGGTAGGGCTAGCCTTGGGCGGTCAGGACCATACCCCCCCACCCTTGGGCCGTGAGAACACCATACCATACCCCGGAAAAAGTTGGAACCCTGCGCCTTGCAGGTGGGGCACAGGCCGTGCGAACTACCACCTGCAGCGCGAGGGAAGATCCTCACTGCCACCGCATCCACCACTCAGCAATGCAGTTCGACGCCGTCTGGGCTTCCCTCGCGTTTGGCGCCCTCGGCTGCCTCCTGCTGCTCGCTTGCCGCCGTCGTGGCGGCAAGGATCTTCCAAAGGCGATGCGCCGGCTGGTGGTCGTGGAGCCCAACGCGGACCTCGCCCTCGCCAGAGTGGTGGTCGAGGAGGAGGCGCCGCTTCCGGTGCTGAAGCGTGGCCAGGTGCTCATCAAGGTGTGCGCTGCCTCGATCAACCCGTCCGACTACGGCGCCTGGCGCGCAAGGAGCGCCAAGGGCGAGTACCCGCTGCCGACCGGGCAGGAGTGCAGCGGCGTGGTGGTCGCAACCGGAGGCGGCGTCTCGACGCTCGGGCTCCTGGGCCGGCGCGTCGCCGCCTTCCCCGGCAGCGGCACCTACGCCGACTACGTTGCCTGCAGCGCTTGGCGGCGAGAGGCGCTAGAATCACGTCCTCTTTGTATTCCGACGAGCACCCGAGAGGATGCGTGCTGCGCTGCAATCAGCCGTAGTCATTGCACTCGCAGCCCATGTAGTTCACGCGGTAATCGGAGCGCAGCACTGATCTTCACACTGACGAAGTCTTCACGCTGAAGGCTTCACACACTGAAGCCTTCACGCAAAGACACAACCCCGTGCCTTCACACTGAAGTCTTCACGCTAAGCCTTACACTGTAGGCTCGTCTGCCTGCCCGGCTCGGTGGCGCTCGCCGACGCGTGCGAGTTCTTCATCAACCCGCTGACGGTTGTGGCGATGCTGCTGACCGCCAGGGCGAAGCGCGCAAAGGCGATCATACACACCGGCGCCTCCTCCGCCCTCGGCCAGATGCTCTGCAAGGCGGCGCCCGGCTTTGGCGTCGAGGTGCGACATCTCCGAGATATGCATGTGCATGTGCATGGTCATGGTCATGTTCATGTTCATGTTCATGTTCATGTTCATGTTCATGTTCATGCTTCTCTGCGCAGCACTCTCCTATACTACTGCAATCCCATAGGCCGTGCTGTAACTGGACTCTGCTATGATCGCAATCCCATAGGTCGTGCACGTGACCCATCGGCAGCAGCACGTCGAGATGCTGCACAGGCTCGGCGCGACGGCGCGTGGCCCGCAGCGCTTGCTGTTTTTCTGCACTCCGGCTTCCTTGTACCTTTAGGCTCGGCGCTACGCACGTGCTCAACTCGAGTAGCGACTCGTACGGCGCTCAGCTCGACGAGAAGATCCGGGCGCTGCGCGTCAAGCTCGCCTTTGACTGCGTGGCGGGCGACTCGGCTGGCGCGCTCGTGGCCAAGCTGCCGCCTCGCTCGACCGTCTACGCGTACGGGCGGCTCTCGTGCTCGCACCAAAGGCGCCGCCAGTTTCTTCTTTCGAGGGGCGCAGTTTCTCGTTTCCTAGGCGGCTCTCCACGCGTGCGTGTGGGCCATTTACCTCTCTTCCCCTCCATGGGCAGTTTCGGCTCTAGGCGGCTCTCCTCGTCGTACCTGAGCGCGATCCCCGTCATCGACCTCATCTACCGCGGCAAGAAGGTCGAGGGCTTCATGGTCACCCGCGCCTTCGCCAAGTTTGGGCCTTTAGAACTCTGAAAGTACAAGCCTCTCTCACAGCACACTGGCACGACCAAAGGGCGCGGACTGGCGCGGACTGGCACACACACCGGCACACCGGGCCTCTAGAAGCGGAGCACGTATTCTTGTATCCCAACCAGCGCCCGAGAGGACACGTACTCAGCCGTATTCGGCCGTGTTCGGCTGTACTCACCGTACTCGCCTCCCTCGTATTCACGCGGTGCTCTGAAGACGCTGCAGAATACCCGTACTCCCGCCCCGAGGTTGGCGTACTCACCACGTAGGCTCGCACACACACACACACACGCACACACACACACACACACACACACACACACACACACACACACACACACACACACACACACACACACACACACACACACACACACACACACCGCTCACCCACGCGCACCGGGCCTTGCACTTTTATTGCCGTGGGGCTCCCGTCGTCTAGACGTGGAGACGCGCGGGTCGCCCCCCCCTTCCCCCGCCTCCTCGTGTGTGTGGAGAAGTTTACCTTACCTCACCTTACCGTAGGCTCGGGCCGCTCGGCCTGCTCCGGATGCTGCTCGCGATGCAGACCATCAAACGGGAGCTGCAAACGACGTTCGCCACCGAGTTTGCCGACGTGCGGCTCGAGGAGGTGTACGAGCGCGTGGTCGCCATCGACCCCGAGAGGCCGGGCGCCAAATCGGCGACGAACCAGAAGCTGCGCGTCGTCTTCGACTAGGGCCAGAGTTAGTTAGTTAGGTAAGCTAAGGTAGATTTCTCCACACACACAAAGTTGTGGGGCAAGGAGACACACACACACACACACACACACACACACACACACACACACACACACACACACACACACACACACACACACACCGCTCACCCACGCGCACTGGGGGCCTTGCACTTTTAATGCCGTGGGGCTCCACTGTCGTTAGACGTGGAGACGCGAGGGTCGCCCCCCCTTGCCCCACCACCTCGTGTGTGTGGAGAAGTTTACCTTACCTTACCTTACAATCGCACACTCTGGCCATCGAATGACTCCGAATGACTCACTGTGTCGTGTGCTAAGAGACAAAATCTCCGCAGACATCCAAAACGGGCCGTGCCGCGTTTGTGGTTGTCTTGATGGAGGCTCACTCGAAGAGCTCACTCGAAGAGCTCACTCGAAGGTCGCATCCAGCCACAGCCCGTAATCTCGGAGGAACTGGATGTACGGGCCAGAGTCCTCGGACGCGTGCGCAAAGTCGGCCGTGTCCGTGTCCGCATCGTAGTGGGCGCATCGCGCGCCCGCCCCGTCGTGGTCAAACGGGAGGTGCACCGCCTCGTGAAAGAAGCCTGTCGGCGGCACGGGGAGGCCGCCGACCGCGAAGAGCCGGGTGCCGGGCTCCGCGGCCAGCTGGGTGAAGTGCTTGAGGAAGTGCTGCACCGTCACGGACGTTTCGAAGAGCGAGTGGTGCCCCCCCACCACCATGATGGCCATCAGTGTCGCGAGCATCTTCGGCGTGACATTCTCGGCGCCGAGCGTCCCCGCAAACTGCTTGAGGTACTGCGCCGTCGTTCCCGAGATGCCGCCGATGAAAGGCACGGCGCACGCGCGGAAGAGGGAGGTGAGCCCGACCCCGCTCCTGGTGAGGAACAGCTTGCCCTGCGCCACGGCCTCGGCGGAGAACCCTGCGTAAAAGTCTCTGAGCGCGCCGATGGTGCAGTCGAGCTTCTCGTCGGTGATGCCACCGCTGAAGGTGAAGGCGGACGGGTCGACCTCCCGCCACATGATCTCTGATGTGTCTGCGGAGTGACGGCCCTTATGGTCGACGTAGAGCTGCGTGAACTTTGTGAGCTCGTGCAACCAGGTCATGGCCTCGTCGCACTGCGGCGTTCCGGCGACGCAGTTGATGTGGTCCATCACCGCGTACCTGCGGCAGGCAGAGGCACGCGTGAGAGCGAGGGAGGGAACGCGTTAGAGCGAGGCAGAGTCACGCGTGAGAGCGAGGCAGAGGCACGCGTGAGAGCGAGGCAGAGACATGCGTGAGAGCGAGGGAGGGCACGCGCGCGGCCACGTGCACCTCTTCGCGTTGGTGGCCGTTTCGGTGGTGAAGGCGAGCTTGCACGCCGCCTCGTCCTGCGGGGCAACGTAGCGCCTCTCCGCCTCCTGCAGCGCCTCGTTCAGCTCTCCTTCCTCCATGGGCGTTTCCCCTTCCGCATAGGCCTCACAAATCTTGTGCTCCCCGGCAATCGGAGCGTAGCGGGGAATCCCGGCCAGCCTGGCGGCCTCCGCCTCATACGAGGCCGAGCTGCACAATCTAGCGCTGCTATTGGGCAAGTGAGTCGGCGGCAGCAGCGCCTCGTTTATGGCCAGCAAGCCCTCGACCCCGGAGGCGCACGTCTTGACGAATGCGCCGTGCGCGAGCAAGTCCTCTTGCCGGGTGAAGTCCAGGTAGTTTGCACGCTGTCACGGGCGCAGCAGTGAGTGCTGGCCAGTGTCAAGGGGGCCAGACGCACTGAGGGGTGGCCCGTCTACCGTCTACCGGTAGACCGGGTAGACGGTAGACCGTTTGGTAGACGAGTCTACCGCAGTCTACCGGTAGACCGTAATGAACCTACGACCGCAGTCTACCGGTAGACCCGGGGGATGCCCCGCGCGCCTGACCCAGGCGCGAAAAACGAATCTGCGAGGCGTGGCCGCTCATGCGGCCCGATGGGGAGGAACGGGGCGGACTGCGGGAATCGGCCTCTTACACCGCCCTTCCTTGCAGCGAGCCCCCTCCAACCCACCCGCGCTAGGTCTCGGGTTTGACGCATGGGGTCACTCCCGCGAAACTCGGGAACTAGCCGGGGCAGTCGGAGAAGGGGCAACTCCGTGCACTGACGGTCGGCCGCCAGAAAACACGCCTGCGTGGATCGCGTCACACCAATCCTCGCTACCCAACGCGGCCAAAGGATATCCACCTCGAGAACCTCGAGACTTGGTAGACCGCGGTAGACTGGTCTACCCCTTTTTGTTATACCAAAAAGAGGGCTACACACGGCCCTCTACGCTGGGGCGCCGGCGCCCTACTGGGCGCCCCCCGCTCCCTTCCCGTTAGAGCCCCCCATCCCACTAGCATTCCCCCGCGGTCCCTCGCGGTCGCGCGACGCCGCACCAATGGCGCGCTGTGCCTCGTCCGCGAGCGCCGTCCAGAGCTGCACCGACAGTCGCTGTAGCGCAAACGGCATCCATTCGCGCGCCGACCACGACGTCTGGTCGTACTGCCACCACGTGAGCTTCCGGCCCGCCACCTTAGCCACCCGCATCAGCAGCTCCTCCACCCCCGCGCTCATTGCGCCGAACTCCTCGAAGAGCAGCGCCTCCACGCGGCACTTCCCCTCTGCGTCCGTATACTGGCCCTTGACAGCCTCGACCGTCCCGGTCCCCGTCCGCGGGTCCCACATCCCCACCCTCCCACCCCTGTCCCCGCCCTCCACGCCCAGAACCGTCTCGCGGGCGCGTGGCAGCGTGTTGCCGCAAGCGACAAACGCCCCCATGCGCCCCACCCCCGAGGGGTCCGACGGCACACCGGCAAAGATCTTCGTGTCGCCGATGCAGGGCAGGTCCCCAATCACGCCCTGGTAAATGTACAAGTCCGTCCTCGTAGTGCTGTGCTCGCAGTGAAACTCGTGCTCCACCGCGCCGCGCCCCAGCTTGCCCCGCAGCAACTCGACAAGGTCCAGGAGGACCTCCTTGTGCCGCGTCTGGTGGCCCGCCGCGCCGTCGTTCTGCGCCACGTCGCCAAGGGCGTCAAAGGGCAGACCGTGCTGGCTGTAGATGCCGTCCGCCATGACGTCCGTCATCATCGACAGGTGTAATCCGAAGCGGCGCTGCAGCGCGAAGCGCAGCACGTACGAGGGCAGACGGAAGTGCGCGCGGGTCGGGATCGCGTTCAAAAACGCGCCCGCGCCGAACTGGCTCGCCGAGACAAACCGCACCTGCTCCCTCCTCCCTGCGCGGCCCGCCGCCGCATGCATCTCCCTCCAGGCCGAATGGTGAATCGTCGCGGAGTATCGGCGCTGAGCGTGTTGTAGAAGATTGGTTTGCTGCGCGAGCTCCATTCGGTAAGCGGAAGGTATGTATGCGCCGGGGGCAGCCCTCTCGGGTTGTAGATGCGGTAGGCCCGGCCAGTCTTGTCGAAGAAATAGTACGTCTTCTTGTCCTCTCGGTACTTGGCGTCGAGGGCGGCGTGCGCCGCCACCAGCCGCGCCTGGCGGCGTGCGACGTCGAGGTGGACCGGCAGCAAAACCACGCCCGCGCGTCGGATCGCGTCCACCACCTCGTCGCCGCGCAGCCCGCGGCCCACCGCCGCCTGCCGCCGCCGCCGCCGCCGCCGCCGCCGCCGCCGATCTTTTGGCCTGCGCCAACACCGACATCCAGCGGCTGCGTGTCGGTGCGCGGGGCGGCGAGCGGCTCAGCGGCACATAAGGCACCCGCCGCGGGCTGTGTGCACTCCAGCAGCTCAGTGGAGCCAGAGCACTCCAGGCCGCCGACTGGCTGCCAGTTCGAAACCGCAGGGTCCCACGCGTGGCCGGCGGCGCCGGCGGCGCAGCCGCCAGCCGCCATGCCGCCAGCCACGCCGCCAGCCACGCCGCCAGCCACGCCGCCAGCCACGCCGCCAGCCACGCCGCGGCTCTCGGCTATCTCGCCATCGACGCCGCCACCATCCTCGCCTCCGCCACCGTCTTCGGCGGAGGTACCCACCGGCGCCGGGCTGTCGGACGACAGCAGCAGCGACGCCATAGAAAACGCGGGAACGCGCCCGCCGAGCTTTTGGCGTCAGCCGCCGAACGGTAGACCGCCGCCGCCGGACGGTAGACCGCCTCGGCCGTTTGAATATGCAGCCTCCAGTTCTCCACTCTGGCGCCACTTTGGCAGACGAGCGCCGGCAGATGCCCTCGCGGCCTGCCGGCGAACGTCCGTCCGGCGAGAACGCGCGATGAAAGTGCGGACTGCCGCGCGGGCGAAATCTGCCGGTGAGAGAGGCTGTTGAGCGCGGTCGCTGTGAGCTTCACCTCATGCCATTTCCGTGCGAGGCGCGCTCCGTGTCTTTTATGAGATCAAATGAACGTCTTTACACACTCATCGGGCGGAACCGCTCACTGCAGAGCGCCGCCCTCTCGCGGCTCTCGAGAGCGAGTTTTCGCCAGACAGCCACACGTCCATTATGGCGCGCGTTCTCGCCGGACGGACGTTCGCCGGCAGGCCGCGAGGGCATCTGCCGGCGCTCGTCTGCCAAAGTGGCGCCAGAGTGGAGAACTGGAGGCTGCATATTCAAACGGCCGAGGCGGTCTACCGTCCAACGGCGGCGGTCTACCGTTCGGCGGCTGAAAAAGGGGTAGACCAGTCTACCGCGGTCTACCAAGTCTACCGGTAGACAATATACCTACAAGGTAGACTGCGGTCGTAGGTTCATTACGGTCTACCGGTAGACTGCGGTAGACTCGTCTACCAAATGGTCTACCGTCTACCCCAGTCTACCCCAGTCTACCGGTAGACGGTAGACGGGCCACCCCTCAGCAGACGCATGCAAGACCTTGCAAGACGCACCTGGTCGAGCACGTGTGCGTCGCAGCCGATTTGCGCAACCATCATCTCTGCGTAGGCGCGCCCAATGCTTGCGTCAGCGCCATCGAGATTCACGACATATGCGCGTTGCAGCAAGTCTGCATTCTGTGCTTTGCTCCAGTCCCAGACCTCGCTGGGCGCATAGCCGTGCTCCACGGTCTCGTCACATACGAGCTTCACCGCGGCGCAGTGGCCGGGGTCGGATGTTGGCGTGCCTAACGGGGTCGGCGCGAATGCAAACGCGGGCAGCGAGAGGCTCCACGCCATTATGGCGTCAATAGCGCGGTGACCCGTGGCTTGCACAACAGACGCACGATACCCCGATTTTCAACGTACGTCTTACCGCGTCCTGCTCAACGACGAACGAACACAGACAGTCGTCCCCGGATTCCAAAAACTTCATTCGGCGATAGACTTGTAAGATCTCCGGCGACGGGGCCCTACCACTCAGCGCAGTCGGAGAAGCCGGTGAACCAATCTTCGGAGAGGATGGGGCAGTCATCACTGCCGCGCTCACTGGGTTCGAGAGATTGTGAGAGAGATTGTGGGTGAGATAGTTCGCCGTTTGCGGTACACCGACACCGACACCCGCCATGCCGCATGCGCCCCAATCAAAGTGAATTCAATGTAGTTGAACCAGAAGAACTCACGCGCGCGCTTCCCCGTTTCGTTCCCGCACCACGCCGCACGCACGCCTCCTCGCACAGGGGCGGCTTCTGCGGATGATAGACGGAGAACTTTTGCTGCTCTGGCGTCGGCACGAATGCGCCGCTGCGAATCGCGTGCTGCCACGCGGCGGCCGGCGCCCCTTGCGGCGCGGAGCACATGGCCGTGGCCGCGCGCGGCTCGAAGAGGCGGCCCAGCGTCTCGACCTCGACGCAGCCAAAGTGCTCCCCCTCGGCCCGGGGCCCGCGCCCGCCCTCTTCCGTGGCGCCCGCCCTCCGCCGCAGCGCCTCGAGCGCTGCCAGCATCGCGCCGCCTCGGCTGCCGCTGCCCACCGCCTCGGCCACCGGAGACAGCAGCAGCCAGCGAAGCGCGGCACACGCGCCGTGGGGGTGAGGGTCGGTGCTGCCGCTCAGCGCGCTCCCGGCGGCTGCGAGAGGGCCGCACACGGGCAGCAGCCGCCCGACCGACGGCGTCTCTACGCGGTTGCCGCTCCGGCCCGCCCAGTGCAGAAACGACGAGCTGCCCGCCCCGACGAGCGCGTCCGCAGCGCCGTGCAGCCACAGGTCGACCGCCACTCCGGCGCCGGCCGCACCGCCGGCCGGTCCGTTGGCTCGAGCGGCGGGGGCGAGGCGGCCGCTGTGCTGCGGCTCGGAGCAGGCGGGGCCGAGGCAGCCAAACGCCCGGACGCCCCGCGCGCGGAAGCGGGCGAGCAGGGTGGCGGCGAGGCCGGGCGAGTCGCCCGAGACGTACAGCACGCCGCCCGGCTGCGCGAGGCGAGCGGCGCACTCCACCGCAAAGGTGAGCGGCGCGAGCCGGCCGGTTGGCGGCGCTGCGCGTGGCGCGGCGCCGCAACGCTCGAGGCCCGACGCGGCGACGGCTTTGCCCGCCTCGCCCGCCTCGGCCAGCAGGGCGTAGCGCGCGCTCGCGTTGAACAGGAGAGTCCGCACGTCGAACCGCGCCGCCCGCTCCTCCAGCAGCAGCTCGCGCAGCCCGGCGCCAAAAACCGCTTCCCTTGTCGGAATGCATCGACACGCCAGCCCGCACGCGGCAAGGCGCAAGCGCTCAGCGCGGCGCAGCTCGGCGCAACTGTGCGTCGAGGCGACGTCGGGCCGCGGAGCGAGGAGTTGCCGCAGCAGCGCCTCGGCCGCGCCGCCGTCCGCCGTTGGCGCCACGAGCGGGAGTGGCACTCCCACCGACTCGTCCGCCCATCCGGTGCGGACGTGCAGCGCGACGACGTGGCTCGCGTCGCCCGCCCTCTCCAGGTAGGGCAGCAGCGCCGCCCGCAGCGCCGCCCGCGGCCGGCTCATGAGCAGGTGCAGCAGGCAGCGCGTCGCCCGCCCCGCGCGCGTCGGCCGCCCCATCCCCGCCGCCGCCGACCAGAGCGACGCCTCCGGCCGCGCCGCCTCTGCCCCGCGCGCCGCCGCCGCGCCGCCCTGCAGCCGCCGCAGCCGCCAATCGAGCGCCGCCGCCGCGAACTTTTCTGGCGGCAGCTCCTCCGCCAGCGCGTCGAGCGTCGGCGGTGTGCCGCGGTCTTCTCCAGCCGCGGCCCGCGTCGTGACGCACAGCGGGAGCAGCCCCGAGGCCGTCCGATCGCCAAACGCAAGCCGGACCGCCGCCTCGGAGCCGTCGAGCAGCCGCCACAGCGCCGCACACGGCGCGCTCGCGTTCCAGCGCACCTGCTGCGCTGCGCCGCGGCCGTGGCGCGCGTGCAGCCGGTTGCGGGCGTGTTCCGACCACGCCCAGTCCACGTGCCCCGGCCCGCGGAAGAAGCGCGCGATGTCGAAGCGAGGTCGCGCAGCGCCCGCGCGGTGGTCGAGCCCGGTCGCCCAGTCGATGAAGACGGCGCGCCTGCTCAGTTGAATCGCAATGAAAGGAGCACAGGAGCAGAGAGGCCCGCCGCTGCAAAAGAGCACCACGCATGCCAACCACGAGCGTGCGTGGCGGCTTTGTGGTCTATACTTCAAATCACCGTGCTTTGTGGTCTATAGTTCAAATCATCACGCTGCAAAGAGCGCTACGCATGCCAACCACGATGGGGCGCGCCTGCTGGCCGCCGCCAAGGCCGCCCATACCGCGTAGTCTCCGAAGTGGTTGCCCACGCCGCTCTGCCCCTTCAGGTTCTGCGACACGTCGACGACCAGCGTCCGGTCGAGCGTGGCGTAAGACTCGACGAGCGCGCCGACGACGTGGGCGACTGCCGCGTTGTGCAAGCAGGTGGCGTTGAAGCGGGCGCGGTCCCGCTGCACGAGCGGCGAGCGGTCGAACTGGAGTTGCATCGATTGTGAGCTGGTGATTGCAGCTGCTGGGACAGCGTCAGCACAGCAGCGATTGCAGCGTCAGGGTTACTCCACGACGCGCTCGTCGTCGGCGGCTTCTTTCTAACCTCATCGAGCTCCTCACATCCGGGCCCACACAAGGGGTAGCACAAGAAATCTACAGGGCACATATGCTGATTTCTTCCTGCCGGGCCCGGGTCGGTCGGTCGGTCCTAGGATTCGAGGTTTTTAGGGGGTAGGGTATGGTAGGGTCAGGGCCCTGGCACCGCGACCATACCCCCCCCACCCGCACACACGCATGCTCCACGCACGCGCAGCAAGCGAGACCAAGAGGCCGTGGAAAACGCTTAAAATGGCACAGATTTACGATTTTCCGCGCGCTGCGCGCGCCGAGCACGGCCACGGCGCCAAAAAAGTGCTTGCCGGAGTCTGGCCGGAGTCCGTTTTCAGTGGACGGACCCGAAAAAATTTCTTCGCCCGCGCTGGCGCGCGGGCGGTCGGTCGGTCCCCTATGTGCCACGGTTTTTTTGCCGTGCATCCCTGTGGCCCACAGCGGGTTTGGGGGAATATTCAGGAAAGCAAGAAGTTAAAGAAAACAATTTTTTATTCACACAGCAGACAGGGGTCCCGTACCATGTGGAATCGGCCCTCATTCACACGACGTTGAAGTGGAAAACGATGGCGTCGACAAACAGCTGGCAGACGAACCGGCCCTCATTCACGTTGACAAAGTTGGACGTAGCCGCCGAGACGTAGCCGGAGTAGTGGACGCAAGGATGTCCCTCCCACGCCGTCTCGCCGTCCGTGCAGTGGCGGTGCTCCTCCACCTTGAAGACCGAGATCCCCCACGCCTGACTGCTCTGGTCGCCAGCGCCGCACGAGGACGTCGGCTCGAGCAGCGCGATGTTCTTGTGGTCCCACGCACTCGAGACCAGCGCGTCCGCCTCAGCCGCGTCGCCCTCGATGGTCTTCGCGAGGTGGTGAGGGAAATCGGTGAACTTGACCGCCGTCTGCGGGTAGTAGTTGAAGGCGATGTCGGCCATGAAGTGGGCCGCGGTGTCGCCCTCCGTCTCGCCTTTTCCGACGTCGCGCTCCTTGATCACGACGTTGAGGTTCGAGCAGAACCCAGAGGTGGCGATGAGCCAGGCGGGGTCGTCGACCACGTCGGGCACGGGAGGAGAGGGCTTGGGCGCGAAGGCGAGGCCGCGAGCGGCTGGGTTGATGTCGTCGACGGTTTCTGCCTGCGCACTCGTGTGGTGCGTGGAAGTTCAAGCCTGCATGTGAGTAAGTGCGGCTGGGCGGAGCGACGCACCGGCAGGGCAGACGTCGACAGAGCGACGAGCAGAAGCGAGGCAATCTTCAGCATCCAGTCCAAGATGTACCCCGCGGAGATGTACCCCGCGGCCAAAACGCCGTTTTTCAGAAGAATTCTTACAGGGAAACCTTTCGCCGTGTGTGTGTGTGTGTGTGTGTGTGTGTGTACTCACTGTGTGTGTGTGTGTGTGTGTGTGTGTGTGTGTGTGTGTGTGTGTGTGTGTGTGTGTGTGTGTGTGTGTGTGTGTGTGAAAGCGCCGTCGCAACTGCCATGTCGGCCCTTGTAGGCTGGTGCTCTCGCCCCGCTGGCGGCGCGGACCGGTGCCGCGGCTCCGAGCCCTCCTGTGGGCCCGCGGCGGCTCAGCACCCGACGCCGCCGACTGCAGCACAGCGTACGACTCCTTGATCAGCATCGCGACGGGCACGACGGCCACGGTCCGGCGCAGCGCGCCCCTGCGCTTCTTGACGTCGTGCATCGGCCCGTGCAGCACCGGCTTCGATCCGAACACCTTCCTGTAGTAGCGCGCGACGGCTGGCTGCGACGGCGCCGCGTGCTCCGCCGGTAGCAGACTCAGAGCAGCCGCGCTCTGAGTCCACATCTTGTCCTGCCAGGCGGCGATGCACCACTCGGTGAAGCGGTGCGAGACGGACTTGTTGCGCGCCCAGGCGGGCGGCGGCGACCACTTGTCGCCCAGCTCGTAGAATCGGGACTCCTCTGCCGCCACCTCGGCCGCCCAGCCCTGCAGCTCGCGCCGATCACGCGTCGAGGCAAGTACCAGCGCGAGGAGCTGGACCTCGGCGTCCGAGGGCGGCGCATGCGACTCGGAGTGGAAGAACTCGTCGATGCGGCGTGCTGGCGGCGCGGCGGCAGCCAGCGCGAGCGTCGGCGGCGGCGTCGCGGGCGAGGCGAGAGGCCCTGCAGCCGCGTCGACGCCATCTCGAGCCGCATTGGGGGTGATCAGAGGACCACCTGCGTTGAACGTCGAATAGAGTCATCATCGTGGGTGCTTCGGGTCACTACTATCTCTGGCGGCATGGATGGGCTACCAAGCGCACCGTCAGGGCCCAGGGTAGCAGGCACAGGCTCTGGTGAGGTTCCTGCGCCGCGGGAGCGCACGGCGATGACGCGAGAGTGTGGCTGTGCTGGCCTGGGACGCGCGCGCAGCGCCCCGCGAGCGATTGTGCGCGCTGGCCATGGGTCACGCCCGATCTCTCAGCGGGTGGGACCTGGCCGGGCCGTGCTGTGAGGCGCGGTGCAGGGCTCCAAGTGCTGTGACAGTTGCCTGGCCAAGAATGCAGTCCCAACCAGAGACTTGTAGCGCTACAAGTCTGGCCGAAACGGCCTTCACACCCGCTGGCGGGCAGCCGGCGCCGGCGGGGACGCTGGCCGCGAAGCCGGGGCGCGCGGGCGGGCTCGGGCGGGCGCAGGGGCGCAAAGCATACCGGTCGGCGAGGCCATCTTGCGACGGCTACCGGTTCGCACCGATTGCATTCTACCGTGACGCCGTCGGCGCTCGCCTATACCGGCTAGTGTGGAGCTCTCAGTGTGGTTGCGTGTTGTACTAGTGATGCTGCACTAGGCGGCCCGTTTTTAGCAAAAAGCAGATACCACATCGCGTGTGGTCGTCGAAAAACCGCATCTTCGCCCGTCTGGGAGTGGGACCTCTTCGTACGGCTCCAAAAACCGCTCCTTAACGACGACTACGCGGCCCGGCGGTCGATCTGCGCCTTCTCAGCGGTGGAGGGGATGTGGGCGGTACGTGCAAACCGCGTGGTGCTGCGATGGCTTGACGAGTGCGACTCCCAGCGTCGACTTTTCGACCCCACGGAGCCTCTGCTGCTCCGGCAGACCACCCGGCCGAACTTCAGAGTCGCGGTGCTCCTCAAATACCGCTCAAACGCCCACGATGTTGTGGAGGGGACATATGCTGATGATCCTGGCCCGATTGGTTCGCTCAGAAAGCTTCTGGGCGGTCGTTAAGGTTCGCTCCCCGCACACCGGCCCGGAAGTGTGTATGGTATCCTAGAACGGTGCCGACGGGACGCGGCTCGAACGCCCGCACGTACTTGGAGCACTTGGAAAGAAGTCGGCACGTGAAAAAGTTTTCTTTTATTTTTCGAGGCAAACTCGTGCGGCGCGCCAGCAGGTCCCACCTGCCAGCCTCACCGTCCCCGTCCTGACCGAGTTGAAAACGAGGAAGCGAATCGCCCGACATGTCGCGGCAGACGCAGTCCCTGCTGCAGGAGCAGGACCAGCAGCTCTCCGTTCTCGGCCAGGGCGTCAAGCGTGTCAAGGCGCTCGCCGGCGACATGCGGACGGAGTTGCAGGCAAGTGGCAGCCTCGCGCGTCGGCCACCGCGCGGCAGCGGATTCCCACGTGACCTCTGCACACGCTGGTGGTGGCAGGACACACCTCATCTCGCAGCGCCCGCGCTGGTCCTGACGCCGCCGCCGCCGGCGTTCACAGGAGCAGACGGTGATCCTCGAGAACCTGGAGGACGACATCGACAGCGCGGACTCGTCGATGAAGTCGATGCGCAGCCGCATGAACGCGCTCTACGCGCAGACCGCCTCCTCCGAGCGAGCTCAGTGGAGCATCATCCTGTGTTTGCTTGGTGAGCGCTCTGCTGCCGCCCTCGCCATGCGCCCGCCCTGCCTGCCTGCGCGCATTCTGCTGCGCCGCCCGGCGGTTGACGCAATGGCCACCATCGCATGGCGACACCTCTCAGTGTGAGGACCTCACAGCGTCCCGTGCCGGCACAGTGTCGCCGCGCCATACGCAGCGCCATAGCCACAACGCCACAGCAGCCACCGCGCCACAGCAGCCGCCGCGCACGCAACGCGACGCTCCTCTCTCGCTCGCTCTCCCGCGCCCTCCTCCAGCACCGCCGAGAGGCCCAGACCCCTCCGCCAACCGCCAACCGCTCCTCTGCCCTTCTCGCAGGCGTCCTCGCCGTCCTCACTCTCCTCGTCATGTCTTGACGGCCGCAGCGCATCCCGCTGCAGGCGCGTCACTCGCCGCCCGGGTTGTTTTGCTATTCTGTCGCGCGCCCCGGCCAAGGCAGACGTCGGTGTGCGCCGTGCTGGAGGCCAGGGAGAGTTGTTAGCGCAAAAAGCGAATGGTGGCCGGTCGTGGCTGCTGGCTCCTCCCGGGGGACCCGACTGTCGACGAGGAGAAGTGATCTGTGTGTGTGATCTGTCGAGATCAAAGCGTACTGTAGTCGTAAGTCCTTTTCAGTATAAATTCGAGCCGCCCAGGCTTCTAGGTACACCAGCTCCGCGCGCGAGCTCGCGATTCGGGCCTTGGAGACCACGAGGAAGACTTCGTCTGCTCGACGTGCTAGAGGACGGAGAGTCCCGACGCTCGCTGAGTCCGCTGGAACTGGGGTCTACACACCTTTCGTGGCCGCGTCCCGCGGTGGAGGACGCGACCCACTTCGCCACAGACGGTCCCGCGCCTCGCCGCTATGAAACGGGCACACGCCCCGCACCGTCCGCTGTGTGCCCGTCTTTGTCCGGAGTGAAAAGCCCAACGCGCTCGTCGGTGACGGTGTCCCTGAACCTGCGCCGCGCTCGGCGAACCTCGACAGCGCCTTCGGTGGCATGCAGCTCTTTGCGACAGAAGCCTGGAGAGCAGCTCCTCTGCTGCTCACACGCTCTGCACAGTTGGCACAGCCTACTGTGCGGCTGCCACAGCTGTCTCAGCGATGGGCTCGCCCTCACTGGCCCTCAGTCACTTGTGCTGCGGCTTGTGTGAGCGACACTGCTCGGCGACTGCCGGCACACTGTGAGACCGTGGGTGTGAGGTAAAAGCACGCTACCAGCGCACTTGGTCACACATCACTCATCAGCCCTGAGGTCAGATTCTTCTCCTCTGTTGATGGTAACACTTGTCTACTGGCTGGAGCCGAGCAGGAGGGCCTGGCGCACAACCCAGCTGAGGGTCCTTCCCCTTAATGGATAATCGCGTAATAATTACTCCAAGAGTGCTCCAAGTGTGTAGCGCGCGTAATCCGTAAATTCCACCGCACTGTTTTGGGTTTATTGGGAGATGGGACGGTTCTCGGAAACTAAGGACGCCGGGGAGAGAGTTCAATAATAGAGTACCTTGCACGTGCGCGCGCCACTCTTCTCACCAGTCCAGTCCGTCCTCTTCCTCCGGCTCCGCCTCGGACCGCCTCCGGCCAGGCACGTTCACGTGCCCCCACGGGCAGTGTCTGCAGCCGTTCCCGCAGCAGGGGCGCCGCTTGAGGTACGCCTGGGTGAAGACGCTGTAGCCGGTGTCCGGGTCGATGTACGTGTCGCGAGGCGGCTGGCTGCGCACCGCAAGGCGGTGGAGCGCCTATGCACAGCTGCAGGCGTGAAGAGACGCCGTTCACAGCAGCGCGCTCTCCGCGAAGCGGCGGCCTTGGCCATCGCCAGCGGCAGCGAGCTCTTCGCGGCGCGAGCCCGCTCGTCGGCCGGCAAGTCCGCCTATTCACAGCGAGAGGTGTGAAGGAGCACTGCGGCACGCACGCACAAGCCCATCCGCCGGCAAGCCCAACCTCCGTCAGCGGCTGCTCCGCCGCCCACCGCTCCTGCTGCCGCCTCCGCACCTCCAGCCGCGCCTCCTCTCCGCCCCCGCCGCCGGCTCCTTGCGCATCGGCGCCGCTCGCGGCTACGCCTCCGCCTCCGCCACCGGCTAGCGGAGCGCAAAAGAGGCTGTGGTGGGCGTCGAGGGTCCTCGCGCCGTCGTACCCGCCGTACACGACAGCCAACTCCCCTACCACCACGACGGAGTGGCGGCAGCGCTGCAGCGGGAAGGTGCCCCGCCAGTCGAGCCGGCTCCACGTGCGGCGCGCGCCGCCGAGCGGCGAGAGAACCCACGCGTCGGCCACCACGCCCGCCGGCCCTCCACCCCGCCCGCCGTCCTGCCCGCCGACCACGACCAGCGAAGCCGATGGCCCACTGCCGGCGAGGGCGGCGGCGTGCGAGGAGCGCGGCGGCGGCCACGCACCGTCCGCCGCCGTCGCCGCCGCGCCAAAGCGCGCCCACCGCCACCGCGCGGGCTCGCCGCCGGAGCAGTCGAGGCTCCAGAGCTCGTCGGACGAGCCCCGCCCCGTCGAGCCCCCAAAGACGAGCAATCGCTCGTCGCCGCCGCCCGCGTCCCACAGCACTGCGGCGTGGTCGGTGCGCGGGCTCGGCCCGTCGCAGGCGGTGGCGGCGCGGTGCCAGCGCCAGACGTCCATGTCGAGGCACCAGACGTCGTCGAAGCGCTTGCTGCCGTCCCAGCCGCCGTAGAGCACCGCCAGGTGACGCGCCGGCGAGTAGGCGAGAGTCGGGTTCCTAGACACTTCCTAGACACTTCCTAGACACTTCCTAGACACTTCCTAGACAACGGCGAGGGTCGGGTTCCCCCGCGGCGGCGGCGGCGCGTTGTGCGTGGAGCAGTGCGTCCAGCAGCGCGTCTCGAGGTGGAGCAGCTCGGGGTGCGCCAGCGGTACGTCACCTCCGGCCGACCAGCCGCCAAAGACGAGCAGGTGGCCGCCGCACGCGGCGGCGGCGTGGTTGGAGCGCGCGGTGGGCACGTCTTCGTTGGCGGTGGCGCCGCACTGCCACGCCTCCCACGAGGGCGTGGGGCACGAGCAGGCGGCCCAGCCGCTCGGCGGCGCGCCGAGCGACCAAACGTCCTTTAGCCCGCGTCGCTCGCGCGGCTCGTCCACCGCCGCCTCGCCGCCAAAGACAATCAGCCGGCCGTCGTCGGTATGCACCAGCGACGCGGCGCTCCGCACCGCCGGGGCTGAGGCCACGGCGGGCGCGGGCGGGGGCGGGGAGAGCGCGCTCGGCGGCGGCGCAAGCATGGAGGTCGGCGGCATGGCCGGCAGAGACGAGGGGGCGAGCGTCGGCAAAGACGATTCGGGCATGGCGGTCGGCGATGCGGGCGCGGGCGCGGCGACCCCAGCCTCCAAGGGCTGGAGGGGCTCGAACCGCCACTTGTACGGCGGGAGCAGCGCGGGGGGTCCGTCCGCCTCCGGCTCCGCCACCAGCCGCATCGCACCAGCAGTCGCCGAGGCGACGAGTGCGGGCGGCAGCGCGGCGGGGTGGAGCAGCGCGGCGAGAGTCTCGACGCCGTCCACCACGCGTGGGCCCGGGCGTGAAAAGGCGGCGTGGTCGACGACAAACAGCCGCGGCGGCCGCGCGCGGAGCGCCGGCAGCCGCCACACCGCGGGGCGCGAGAGCAGGTGCTGTTCGGCCTAAGAAGTGTCGAAGAAGTGTCTAGGAAGTGTCTAGGAAGTGTCTAGGAAGTGTCTGCGAGAGCAGGTGCTGATCGGCCTCGGCCGCGGCGCCGGCGGCGGTGCGGCCACAGCAGCAGAGCACCACCGCCTCCGCGCCGCATCCTTCGACCTCGGCCCAACTCACCAGCCGCGCCGCGCCACCCGGCTCGTCCCCCAGAGCGTCGCGGGCGCCCGCGCGCGCCCGCTGGTCCGGGAGCCACTGGCCCGACGCCACCAGGGGGAAGAGGCTCTCCAGACCCAACAGGCGCGGCCTCGCAGCCTCCTCCCCGGCGCTGGCCAGCACCGCGCGCTCCACGGCCGCGAGCCGCGCCTCAAGCCGCGCCGCCGTCGCCTCGGCCGCCGCCTCCTCGCCGAGGGCCGCGCCAAGCCGCCGCACGACGCCGAGGACGCCCGCCACCGTCACGGGGCGGAGAGTGAGTGCGCGCTCCGGCCCGAGCCCCGCCGCCCGCAACGCCGCATGGACCGAGCCTTCGGCGGCGTCGCACGCGGCGCACGTGTCCTGCGTCAGGACCAGCGCGGGCCGCGCCGCCGCCAGCCACGCCACATCGACGCTGTGCGCCGCCCCCACGCCCGCCTCGCGCGCCGCACGCACCGCCGCATCTACCTCGGCGCCACTCCTCCCGCCGCGCGTCGCCACCGCGCTGCGCGTCACCACGCGCTTGCCCGCCACCACCGCCGCCGGCCAGTCGCAATGCTCGCTCACCCCGACGATCCGCGCCGCCGCGCCCGCCTCGCCCAGCACCGCCGCCACCATCTCGGTGGCCGACGGCAGGAGCGACACGACGCGCTGGCCGCGCCGGGCGGCCGCGACGATGGCGGGGGCGAGGCGCGCGTCGCTCCCCAAGTGGAAGTGGCAGTAGGTGGCGAGGGTGCGCCCGCCGCCGCCGTCGAGGCCGCCGCCCCCCGCCATCGCGCCCTCGGGCGCAGCCAGCGCGCCGGGCGCCTACAACACAACGCCAGTATGGGATGGGGGATGGGGGGGCAAGGGGAGGCTGGAGCCGGTGCCGCTGCGCCTGCGGAGTGGGCTTAGGGCGGCACACGGCCGGTGTGCGGGTGTGGTGTGCGGGGAGCGATGTGGTGTGGTGTGGTGTGCCTCGGGCGGGTGTGGTGTGGGCCCAAGCTGTCAGGCGACCTCCACAACTGCGGCATCTCGGTAGCGGACGCACCTCCATCTGCACGCTGAAGGCGGGGTGTTCGACGCCCCGCAGCCCCGCGCCGCCGCCGGTCCTGGCGTCGACGATCACCGCGGGCAGGCCGTCGGCGGTCGCCTCGCTGAAGTGGTACTGCTGGGCGCGGAAGCGGCTCCCCTCGGGCAAGCGCAGCAGCGACGCGGCGGCGGGCAGCAGCGCCGCGTGGCAGTAGCCCATTGTAAGGCGCGCCGTCATGCTCACGTCGAACGGAAGCACGCCGCACATCGCGTGCTCCAGCCCCCCGCCCTCCGCCCCGCCCTCCGCCCCGCCCTCCGCCCCGCCCTCCGCCCCGCCCTCGCCAGACTCGCCTGCGCCGCCTGCGCCGCCTGCGCCCCCGCCAGCGCCGCCTCCGCCACAAGCGAGGCGCACAACCTCGCCAGCAGCGGCGACATCGGCAGGGCGGCGCAGCAGCCGCCGCGCGAGGTACATGAGGCCGCCGCACTCGGCCCACACCAGGCCGCCGCCCTCGCAGAAGGCGCGCACCGCCGAACGCATCCGCCCGTTGGCGGCGAGGGCGGGCGCGTGCAGCTCGGGGTAGCCTCCGCCGAGGTACAGCGCATCACAGCCGTCGGGCAGCGAAGCGTCGGCGAGGGGCGAGAACCACTGCAGCGTCGCGCCTACTCCCACTGCACCCTCTGCGCCTCCTGCCACGAGGGTCTCTTCTACCACTGCAGCGTCGCGCCGGCCCGCTCGAGCAGCCGCAGGCTCTCGTGGTAGTAGAAGCAGAAGGCCGCGTCGCGCGCGACCGCCACGCGCACCGGCGGCAGCGGTGCCGACGCCGGCGCCGCCGGCAGCGGCATCGCTGCCGGCGGCGGTGCCGGCGGCGGCTCGGCAGTGGCGGCCACCCACCTGAGCTGCTCCAAGTCGACATGTTCCGAGAAGAGTCGGAGCAACGCCGCCAGTCGCGCGCCGCCGGTCGCGCCCGCGGCGTCGGCTGCGCCGTCGCCGTCGCCAGCTGCGCCGTCACCGTCGCCAGCTGCGCCGTCGCCGTCGCCAGCTGCGCCGTCGCCGTCGCCCGCTGCGCCGTCGCCGTCGCCGGCTGCTTTGCCGGTGGCGGAGTTGCCGGTGGCGGAGGCGGCCGCCGCGGCGGCGACGGCGGCGGCGGGTGGCAGCAGCCCCAAAAGCCGCTCGGGAAGCTGGAGTCGCTTGTCTGGTGGCAGCCGAGCACTCTCACTGCGGCCGTGCCCGGGTGGCTGCCCATTGCCTGCGCGATCCAGGTGCCGTGTGCGGCGCCGGCGACGCGGTTGAAGACGGTTGCGGCCAGCACCACCTCGGGATCGAAGCTCTGGTAGCCGTGCACCATCGCCGCGGCGGAGCGTGCCAGGTTCCACGCGTCCACGACCAGCAGCACGGGCGCGCGCAGCCACTTGGCCACCTGCGCCGTCGAGCCGTCGTCGGTGGCGCCCTCGCGGCCGTCGTGCAAACCCATGCAGCCCTCGACGATGGCGATGTCGGCGTCGCTGGCGGCGACGGCGGCGTGGAAGGCGGCGAGGCAGCCGTTGCGACCCAGCATCCACCTGCGAACGGCGGGAAAATGGTGTGTCTGCTGCGGTCACGATCTGGGAGGTGCTGCAGACACACCCGTCGAGGTTGATGGACGGACGGCCGCATGCAGCCGCGTGCTGCATCCCGTCCAGAAAATCTGGACCGACTTTGAAGGGCTGCACCCGGCATCCCTGTGCGTGCAGTGCATGCATCAGCCCGACGGCGACCGTGGTCTTGCCGACACCGCTGGAGGTGCCGGCGACGACGATCGTCGGCACGTTCGGCGGCATGCCGGCGACAGGACGCAAGAGCTACGACGGACAGCTATACCTGGAGACCTGGAGGGTGGTGAGGGTGGCCGTGCCTCCTGCGAGGGCGGCGAGGCACTTAGCTCCGTGCCGGCACCCGCCACAGGCAAGCTCATTCACAACCTGCTCTGCGATTGCCTGTGAAGAACGACCGAGGGTCGCACGATCACGCTGCGGCGGGCGCGCTGCAGCCGCACGTCTACCTTCGTCATAGTGCCACGACGTGCGGCCTAGAATTAGCACACGTGCCTCTGTTCGCTAACACTCACACATTGAATTGTCACCGCCAGTGAGTGCGAGATAGGGCTGGCCGCTGGCGGCTAGCCCGTGAGGAGGGCGACCATAGACACCTCACTAACCCCACACACGGTCTCGTCCGTGCCTCGCCGGCCGGCGAGATTGCTAGAGGACGAGCAAGCCTGCTCTAGCCTCGCATATTACCTCCTGTCGTCTGTTGTGATGTTGTGCCCTTGTTTGTTTCTCTTGGCACCTTGGAGTGCTGGGGGGGGCGACAGGAGGAATGTGGCCCTGAGTTATGTGTACGCCAACTCAGGGTGTGTGGCAGCCAGCTGGCTGTGTGTCTTGTGAGCTTGTTTGTGTCTGTGTGTCGTTCGTGCGTGTCGTCATCATCTGTCTCGCGTCCACCCATACCGCGTTGGTGTCCAGTCCGAGCCTGGCTGTTCTTCACCTTCCTACCTACCTACCTACCTCACGCGACAGGCGAGGCGCGGGCGACGGCTTCCTCAGAAGCCGTCGCCCGCACCACAGGAGCAGTCACACCACTCCCACTCCGGCGCGCCCACCCCAACTCCCCACCCCGACATCCCCACCCCACCCGTCGGATGAGATCGGGATCGGGCTACAAGCCCTAACCCTGGGTCGCTATGGCTCCCCTGCATTCTGCAACAATGGATCTCAAGGATAGTTCGGAGAAAACAAGAGAAAACTACCGTTTGTTTTACTTTTATCGATGAGCCGAAACTGGCAGAGACCAGAGTAGCCTACTGGTTTGTCTGCATGACTGCATGTGCATCTCTCGACGAGCACGCCGTCGGCGGATCCACGCGCGCTCGAGGATAAAAACATGACGGGCTTGTTTGGGGAGTAGACCTATGGTACTCGAAACCACACATTTGCACTCTCAGAACGTCCGACCGGCCGCCTTCACGACCCCTGCTCACTGCTCAAGCGCCCACGCCTCGATCTTCTTGGGCAGCAGCTGGTTCGACAGGTCCTCCCCGTGGCCCAGGCAGCCGTCCTCGCCCTTGCCCCAGGTAAACACGGCGCCGTCGGCGGTGATGGCGAGGCTGTGCATGGCCTCAGCCGAGACAGCGACGACGCGCTGCCCTGCAAAGGCCTCGATCTTCTTGGGCAGCAGCTGGTTCTGCGCGTCGCCATGGCCTAACCGGCCAGAGGCTCCATAGCCCCAGCTCCAGACGGCGCCGTCTGCGGCGAGGGCGAGGCTGTGGAAGTTTCCCGCCGACACAGCGACGACGCGCTGCCCCCCTAACGCCTCGACCTTCTTGGGCAGCAGTTGGCGCTGCTCGTCACCGTGGCCCAGCCGGCCATCACCTCCAAGGCCCCAGCTCCAGACAACGCCGCCGACGGTGAGGGCGAGGCTGTGGTAGAGTCCAGCCGACACAGCGACGATGCGCTGGCCAGCCAAGGCCTCGATCTTCTTCGGCAGCAGCTGGATCTGCTCGTCGCCGTGGCCCAGCTGGCCAAGGGCTCCATGGCCCCAGGTAAAGACGGCGCCGTCGGCGGCGAGGGCGAGGCTGTGGTTGCCTCCCGCCGAGACAGCGACGACGCGCTGACCAGCAAAGGCCTCGACCTGCTTGGGCAGCAGCTGGTTCTGCTGGTTGCCGTGGCCCAACTGGCCAAAGTAGCTGTTGCCCCAGCTCCAGACAGCTCCGTCGGCGGTGATTGCGAAGCTGTGGCCCTGGCCAGCCGACACAGCGATGACGCGCCGCCGAGCAAAGGCCTCGACCTTCTTCGGTTGCCACTGGTGCTGGTCGTCGCCGTGGCCCAGGCGGCCAGAGCTTCCATAGCCCCAGCTCCAGACGCCGTCGGCGGTCATGGCAAGGTTGTGGTGGGCTCCAGCCGACACGCTCACGACACGCTCACCCAGCGATGGGAGGCAGGTCGGCGTGTTGAGCCGCGTCACGCCCTCGCCGTGGCCGAGTACCCCTGGGCTGAGCCACAGCGCAGAGCCGCACGACGAGAGCCGCCCCTCGCCGACGATGAAGACGCTGTGCTGATAGCCTGCGGACGCCCTCGCCGGCGGGTTGGACTCGCGAAGCAGCGCAGAATAGCACAGCCACCGCACGGCGCAGGTCTCGTCCTCGGGCTGCGCCGGCAGCTCGAAGCCGCGCTCTTGCCCCCACAAGCGGATGCCCTGCTCCGCGAGCGAGTGGAAGAGCAGCGAGACGGCGGCGACGCGAGCGATGTCGGCGGGGCTGTCGCAGCGAGAGATGGCGCGCACGATGAGCTCCGTGGGGAGGTCGAGGAGGCGGGCGGGCGGCGGCGTGTCTGGCGAGGGGGCGGCGGCGGAGGCGGAGGCGAGGCGGCGCGAGCGGCGGCGCGGCGGGGTGGACATCGCGAGGAAAAGAAATAACGTGCACAGGGCCGTCCACACCTCTTAGAATTCTTAACATCAGACATCACGCCAGAGCCGATGGAGGCTGTGCCCGTGGAGGTGGCTCGGTCCGCGCAGCTTCGTCAGCTCGAGAGCACAAGCACCATTCTCGCCGCCGCCGCCCTTTTGTGGGCCTGCTACCGAGCCACACGCTTCATCGTGGAGAGCAGGCGGCGGCGAGCGCTGCTCGCATCGCTGCCGCCGGCCCGAGACGGCGCGATCGCTGTTGCTCACGAATGCTACACAGCGACCGAGTGGCTCACCATCGGTGGCGTATGCTCGCTCGCCGAACTGGTGACGTCGATCGGCGAGCGACGTTACGGGAGCAACGTGGCTGTGGACGCCAGCTTTGTGGACGCGTCGGGGCGTGAGCAAGCCCTACACGGCGGCCTGTCGCTTGATGCACTGAGGGGTGCGCGCCTCTTGCGAATCGTGCAGCGCGATGGTCCGCGTGCGCCGTTCGGCGAGGAGGAGGGCTTGATCTTTGGCGGCGGCCAGAGCCAACGGACTACACCCGCACTCCAGCACGACCCTGAGGACGACGACGACGAGCTGACGCTCATCGGGATGACTCCTGCAGTCGTGCCCATCTCGCCGCTCGTCGAGTGAAGTGCCGCCCGTGACCGTGCGGATGGCGTGTGGGCCTCCTGTCTTCTAGACGTTGAGGCCTGTACGCAGATGCTCATCGCACAATGCTGGCCTCTTGTATCGGCTATATCGGGCGGGCGCGGGGCGGCCACAGGAGTCAGGAGCACCCCAGCCACCAGGGGCTTGCGATTCCGTCGTTCAGCAGCGCAACTCCCTTTTGGTACCTGTGCCGAGCAGACTCTGTGTGTCGGTCAGGAGTCAGGAGATGGGTAGAGGTGTGGGTCTATAGAGGACGCTCGGGGTTTTTGATGAGGCTAGTTCCAATTCACTCTGACACGCTAATCTTGAAAACGCGTCCAACGGAGCTCCGTGTTGCTCCCAGCGCCCTCCCCCGAGCTTCCTGCGGCCATGGCCGGTGCTACTAGTATGGGGGGCTACCTGGCTACCGCGAGCGCGACCCAACTCGTCGACATCGTCCGATGATGGTGCCGCAAAGTCAGCCTCCGGAGGCTATCGTGGGGTCGAGCCGGCAGTAGCCGCGACATGTGGTTCCACCACCCCTCGTAGGCTTTGCCTCTGCTCGCCACCGTTCCCATGCTGCCTAATGGGATGGAAAGGGAGGCTGGGCGAGCGTATAGAAGCGTGCTCGACCTCGTCGTGGCAACCTCTGCACGGCAGCGCTGGCAGGCGCGGTGAGCGCCGTGCCACTTGACCCAAGACGGGTCGCAGGCGTCGTACCGAGCGCGTCGAGACCGTGTCCTGATGTGATCTGCACGGGTGAGTCACGTCGGCGTCAAAGGAGCGACGTGCGACCTGTCAGAGCTTGAATCTCCGATCTCAGCGGCGTCGAGTCATCTCCGGCGCGCGACAAAGGTACATCCACAGGACGCGCAGAGGCAGCTGCGATCG
>NW_005195301.1:883309-898172 GCF_000372725.1 Emiliania huxleyi CCMP1516
AAAGAGGAGGAGGAGGAGGGCAAAGAGGAGAAGAAAGAAATATGGAGAGGGACCAGAAAAAAGAAAGAGCGACAACAAAGTGTAAAAGGAAAGGTATCCACTCGGCGGGGTCGCAGCTGCCTCTGGAAGGCACCGAGATGTACCTTTTTGCGCAAATGGTCAAATCAAGGTTTTGTAACGCGAGCTGTGCCACAGTGAAATGGAACTAGCCTGAGTGAGAGCCACACGATCACGTCAGTCGTCACCGGATGGCGGCGAGCGTTTCCGGTTCTACGCAGGGTAGAGCCGTAGAATGAGTTGCACGAGTATATGGGACAAAAGCGGGCTCTCGAGTTTGTGTCCGCTCCGCAGCCAGCGCGGGCTGCCGGGACGCACCGCTCGCGCGTTCTGCTTCTGGCTTCTGGCCTTCTGCACACCCCACCTTGGGGCGCCGCACCGGCCACCGGGTTCTGCTTAAAGTGCTTTGACGAAGGTGCAGAATGCCGGAAAGGGAGGGTACGGTGTTTACTGCAGAGGCTGAAGGAAGAAATGAGTGAAAATCTTTGCCCTCGCGAATAATGTTCTTTCAAGTACTTTCTGACACGCGACCGGCCGACGTTCGCGCGTATCGACGGAGGCAACAACGATGGAGATGGAAAGGGAGCGGCGACATGCGCAGAGGATGAGGATATAAACTGGGACGACGCAGCGGAGGGGATAGGGGAGGGAATCGAGGGGCCGGAGGGCCTTCGCGACAGCGACGATGACGACGAAGGCAGGGGAGGAGACGGAGGGGCGACACGCAGGAGGAGCGAAATCGCGAACGGCCCGAGCAGAGAGGGCGACGGCGGGGCACGAGGGGGCAACGGAAACGCTACCAATGACGCGAACCGAGGCACGGGCGACGGCGGGGACGGGGACGGGGAGGGCGACAGCGACGTCGAGGTTGACGCAACCGTATCGAGAGCGCCACCCAAAAGGAGACGGACGGCCATGTCACCGAATGGAGGGCGAACGGCACGATACGAAAAAAGCAGGGCGAGGCGGATGGAGAAAGAAGTGCCGAGGAGGCCATGGTGGAGGGGAGGGACGGGAGGGCGAAAGAAGGGCGAGGAGGACGAGCGGCCCGCACAGACCGCGAGCAGACAGCGCCTGCTGGGGTGCTGGCCATTTCGAGACATTCGCAAAGAACGCTAGCTACATGGGAGGGCTTCGTGAAGGATGGATTGAAAAACATTCGAACAAAGAAGAGGCGACGGGCGGAACCGGCAGAGGATGCAGTGACGTGACACCCCCCTCACACACACACACACACACACACACACACACACACACACACACACACACACACACACAAAACACACACACACACACACACACAAAACACACACACACACACACACACACACACACACACACACACACACACACACACACACACACACACACACACACACACACACACACCGCTCACCCACGCGCACCGGGCCTTGCACTTTTTAAATGCCGTGGTGCTCCTGTCGTTAGACGTGGAGACGCGCGGGTCGCCCCCCCTTGCCCCACCACCTCGTGTGTGTGGAGAAGTTTACCTTACCTTACCTTACCTTACGCGACACACTCAGGCCCCGCTCGGCTCCGAGGTCGAGGCGCCCCGCTCGGCCGCTTCCGCCGCGAACTTGCGCAGCCCGTTCCTCCACTCGTGCTCCTGCATGCCTCGCGGCGTGCGCTGCGTCACCACGCCGGGGCAGTTTGCAGCGACGAGGCCGCAGTGGTCGCTCCACACCTTCGGGGCGGGGGAGCGACGAGAGGCGTGCGTGGCATGGGCAGTGTGCCGTCTCCCTCCCTCTCGGCTGCGTCTCGCCGAGTCGTCGAAGAAGAGCATCTCCTCGTACGCGACGCCGCATGCGTCGCGCAGGATGGGGAAGTGCGTGCGGGACTTGTCGCTCGAGAGCGGCGGCTGCCGCCCGATCTGCAAGTTGCGGCCGTCCTCGTAGCCTCGCCTCAGCAGGTCCGCCATCGTGAGGCCGGGAAGCACCTCGAGTAGCGCCATCGCCGCGCGGCCGATCCGCTCGGCCAGCGGCGTGTCGGCCGAGGATGCGACCGCCATGCGCATCTCTCCGTGCAGCCCGTCTGCCACCTCCTGCATCGCCAGCAGCGCGCCTGGGTAGATGCGAATCACGTCGCCGCCGCTGTGAACGCCGACGACGCCCTCGCCGCGGCCGTTTAGATCGCCGATCAGCGGCCTGCTGGGCATGTGGCTGAGCGTGTACATCTCGGGAGACCACACGCACTCGTCGAGGTCGAGCACGCACAGCCGCGGCACGGAGGAGAGCGCGACCAGCCGGGTTCGCGGCGGAGCGGTTGCTGGGACGAGACCCCGTGCAGCTGTGTGCAGCAACGCGGCCGCGCTGGCGGAGAAGACGCTGAGCGGGAGCATACGTCTGCCGTGGCACGGCGCGGATATGGTGCGGACGAGGGGAGGAAAAAGAAAAATACTGAGCGCATTGTTCCCACAGCTGGAGGTAACACCGAGAGCCAGAGGGATATGGCCCACACCGCGAGACCGTGGGTGTGAGGTAAAAGCACGCTACCAGCGCTTGGTCACATCGGACCTGAGGTCAGATCCTTCTCCTCTCTGGATGGGGTCCACCGGAGACAATCTCGAGCCCTCTGCGTGCCGTCACGAGCCGGTGTGAGCTTGCAGACCCAAGGTAAGTGCGGTATGGGACGGCTCAGGCTTGCTACCGATGGGATCTCTCCCGATGGGCCTGGGCCAGGAGAGCGACAGAGAAGGCGAGGTGGTGAGCTGGGAGCAGGAAATAGCGCTTCGTGGCACTTGCATCGCGACAAGGTCACACGCGGACGCTCCAGCCTCTCAGCGACAAGGTCACAGGCGGAGGCGCAGGAAAAAATAAAGAAACCGCTCGCACCCGCTTGGACACGCCGCTCGACACGACCGTGCTGGAGGTCGTGTCGGCAACTCCATGACCCACCTCGTCGCGGACGGCGACCTCGCCGCCACCGCCGACGACGCCGACGCCGCAGCGGACCTCTTCCTTGAGGCTGGCGTCTGCGTCTTTGAAGCAGCGCTGCCCTGTTGAGAGAGAGAGAGAGATTTTTTACAGCCCACTTCTCTTCCACCTGGTGGTGCGATGGGCTCCCTCCCTGTCAGCGCGCTGTCAGCCCTCTGTAGCATCAGGTGCAAAGGAAAGAGTGGGCTGGGTTTTTAGCAATACCAAACAAATCTAACACTCAGACCGGCAAGAAAAAGAAGAAATTTAAACAAAAGAAAAAGAATTTTAGCTCGCACAACACTGGGCACGTGAAGTGGTAGACGCCCGAGGGTGGGCGACGGCTAACACCACACTTCTCCCCTAGGATCGGGTTGCGGGCAAGAAAGCCCTAGCCCCGGGGGTGCGCGTTTGCAGGGCAAGGGCCTTAAAGTAAACACGGGTCTCCGAGGGTTAGCCCCGCGTACCGGGTTTCCCCTTAACTGCAGGACGCCCCCTCTACTCGGAGCTAATGAACACCATACTGCACGCCCCACACCACCACTCTACACTCACTTGCGTCGGCCGTTTGAGTAGACCCCCCCGCCTGAGGGCTCACCCCTCGCCTTCCCAGGGTCTCAACCCTCCTTGATTCGCTCTCTTGCTCGTCTCCCGGGCGTTATGCGACGACCGGTCTGGTCGTTTCCCTCGTTGTTGGTGTCGCTTCCTCCGCTGCCGCCCTTCATCTCCGCCAGCTTCTCCCGGCTCCACCGCTTCCGAGGGCGTCGACGGCCCGGTCGAGGTCTCCCCGGGCGAGGGCGGCGGCATTGGGTCGTGTCGCCTCCCCTCCCAGGGAGGTCGAGCCCGCTCTCCCTGGTCGGCGAGTCGTGCCCGCACTCGCGGCCTCTCTATCGTCCTTGGCTCGCCCCCCCCCTCCGCCAGCTCCTCTCCAGGCTCGGGGAGGCGTGGCCCTCCCTGTCGAAGGTCGCGGTGGTCCGGTTGCCCCTGCAACTGGTCTTCCCCCGGTGAGCCCGTACGTCCCGACTCCACTCTCAGAGGCCGCGTTAGCTCATCTCTCGCCTCCTCCGACAACTGACCCCAAGCCCCCCCCCGGGGCCCTCCGGCCACGGCCCTCCGGCCCGCCGGCGGGTCCGCTATCGTACCGCGGCAACTCCCCTCCCCCATCTCCTCCTCCCGGGTACACCAACCTCCGGCGTGTTTTAAAAATTCTTCTGAAAAGCGGCGTTTTGGCCGCGGGGTACATCTCGCGGGGTACATCTTGGACTGGATGCTGAAGATTGCCTCGCTTCTGCTCGTCGCTCTGTCGACGTCTGCCCTGCCGGTGCGTCGCTCCGCCCAGCCGCACTTACTCACATGCAGGCTTGAACTTACACGCACCACACGAGTGCGCAGGCAGAAACCGTCGACGACATCAACCCAGCCGCTCGCGGCCTCGCCTTCGCGCCCAAGCCCTCTCCTCCCGTGCCCGACGTGGTCGACGACCCCGCCTGGCTGATCGCCACCTCTGGCTTCTGCTCGAACCTCAACGTCGTGATCAAGGAGCGCGACGTCGAGGCGAGCGAGACGGAGGGCGACACCGCGGCCCACTTCATGGCCGACATTGCCTTCAACTACTACCCGCAGACGGCGGTCAAGTTCACCGATTTCCCTCACCACCTCGCGAAGACCATCGAGGGCGACGCGGCTGAGGCGGACGCGCTGGTCTCGAGTGCGTGGGACCACAAGAACATCGCGCTGCTCGAGCCGACGTCCTCGTGCGGCGCTGGCGACCAGAGCAGTCAGGCGTGGGGGATCTCGGTCTTCAAGGTGGAGGAGCACCGCCACTGCACGGACGGCGAGACGGCGTGGGAGGGACATCCTTGCGTCCACTACTCCGGCTACGTCTCGGCGGCTACGTCCAACTTTGTCAACGTGAATGAGGGCCGGTTCGTCTGCCAGCTGTTCGTCGATTCCGTCGTTTTCCACTTCAACGTTGTGTAAACGACAGTCGTTGTTATAAAATGAACTCGGGGGCACGGGACGCGGCACAAACGGGGCACAAACGCCAGGCCACAAAGACGGGGAGGCACGTAGTGACGCAGGGGAGTCTAGGCGACGGCGGCGTCCTCCGACGCCGCGGCGAGCCTGAGCTCGGTCGCAATCTCTTCCGCCGCCGCGAGCTGCAGCGCGACTGACATGCGCTGGGCCTGCAGCGACAGCCACGACCGCGTCGACCAGCTCGCCTCGTCCTCGTGCTGCCGCTTCGAGAGCTTGTTGCGCACCTTGTCCTTCATCTGGTAGAACAGCCGTTTGACCGCGTTGCACCACCCGCCGAAGGTTTCAAACAGGTACATCTGCACGTCGGTGTCCGAGCGCGAGAGGGCGTGCGCGTAGTCCGCCTTCTTGTACGCCACATAGCCGCCGCCGTCGCTCGGCCTGAAGTCGCCGTCCCCGACAGCGCCGCGCTGCTCGAGGCCGAAGACGTCCGCGCTCGTGCCGGGCTCGGTGTTGCCGAGGCCGACGAAAGCGCCTCGCTGGCCGACGTCCTCCGGGTTGGAGGAGAGCGAGTCCTTGAACTTGACGTCGCCGACGAGGCGCGAGCGCGAGCGGCCGGCGCCCGCCACCGAGACGTCGGGCCGGTAGTCGTTAGAGTAGCCGAGGTGGTCCCGCGGCTCCACCTCGACGAGCATGCCCCACACGCTCCGCATGACCTGTCGTTGTGTGTCGTTTTCCACTTCGTCTAAAGGGTGTGGACCGTGAGTATACTTTACCCCATAGAGGGCGTTGTGGGGCACGCCTTTGGTTATTTTTTTTGCAAGCGAGCAGCGAGTCGGACCGACCCCGCTAATCGCGCAGTTGACTGGGTACGCGCGCTGGCGACACCCGACGGACTGCCAGGCGCAAATGAGCACATTCTCGGCTGGCGATGTTGGCCTCACGATGGACGACTGCCCGCACTGGCTGAAGCCACGCGTCGAGGCGGCCTTCGCCCGCGCGTTGGGCTCGCTCCGACCGGCTGAAATCCCTGCGGAGGAGGGCGGACTGGTAGCGCAGCGCGTCCGCATCCACAGCCTGACAGGCCGCGCCGATCTCAACGGCCATCACGGATGGGTCGTTCGCTTCTCGGAAGAAAAGGGACGCTACCAGACCAAGGTGGAAAGCGACGCGGGTGAGTCGGTCCTTCTTCGGCCTGCCAACTTGGAGGTTGCTGCCGACTCGGAGGATGACTGTCCGGCGCTCACGCTGCTCGACGTCTTCAAGACCGTTTCCGGAGCTCGACGCAATCGCTTCCACCAGCGTGCATTGGACTGGATCGACCGATGGCAGATGGTCCTTTGCGATCGCAGCCGACAGAACAGCGCCGCCTTCCGAGTCACGCACAGCATGCAGAATGACGACCGTCACCCGGGCCGCGCCGCTCTGCTGGGCCTACCAACGAGCGACCGGCTTCTCGATGACCTAGCGGAGAATGAGTGCATCGTGCAGTTCTTCGCGGTCTGGGGTATCGCCGAGCGGGTTGCCTGCTGGTGGGGCAACCGCACGCATGCACGCAATCAGTTGGCCGAGTGGTACGAGGCCGAGGGCGACTTTGCCGCCGCCGAGCCGCTCTACGCGCTCGTGTACGAGCAGTCGCGCGCCGGCTCCCCGCACGAGGCGGCCTCCTTCGCGGACCGAGGCCACAGCCCCATCAGGTGTGCGTTGCGTGCCACAGATTGCCACCGCATGCCGCGGTACGCGACGCGGTTCTTCCCCGACCCGCCCAGGGAGCGCTGCATGTACATCAACAACTACGCTTTGTGCCTGAAGCGGCAGAAGCACTACGCGCGGGCGATCCAGCTGTACCGCGAGGCGGTTAAGATGCCCGGCTGCCCGCCGGTGATCCGCCAGAACCTGGCGCAGTGCGAGATGCAGGTCAGCCAGCCAGTCACCCGCTGCCCGGGGTTGTGCTTTTGTGTGAAGAGCCCTCTTCACGGCTTGCGCGCTGTGAGCAGGTCAACAAGCCGACCGTCGGGCACGTCACATATGTGCCACCCGAGGCGGCCGCCGCGCTGAAGATGACCGACGAGGCGGACAGCGCCGCGCGCGACCGCATCAAGGAGCTTGGCAACGACGCCTTCCGACGGAGCCGCTTCGACGAGGCGATTCGCATGTACACGTCGGCACTCGCGGTGGACGACGCGGCGCCCGTGGCGGAGAAGGCGACGCCCGCCGAGCGATCCAAGCTGCTGAGCAACCGCGCCGCCGCGGCATATGGGCACGACGACTACGACTCGGCGGCGGCGGACGCGGCTGCGGCGACCGAAATCGACCCGAGCAACGCAAAGGTGTGGCACCGGCTCGGAGGCGTGACTAGATGACATCTTCTGGATCGGCCGCATTGCGAAGTAGGCGTGGTACCGGCTCGGGCTGGCCGAGTCCTTCCGCCCGTTGCGCGGCCAGCCGCGCGACCCGGCGGTTGAGGCGCTCCTGCAGGCGATTGAGCTCGAGCCGGACAGCGGCCTGCTGCGCAGCTCGCTCGCCGAGGTGCAGGCGCGGCGGACGAAGGAGGAGGAACAGGCCGCGCGTGAGGTTTACCTTCTCGGAACCTGCTCGGAACCTGCTCGGAACCTTCTCGGAACTCTGCCGCAGGCCGCGCGTGAGTTGCCTCCCAACGCGATCGACCTCGGCGCGTGCCGCTTCGGAGACACGCCGCTCGGGCGCCTCGACCGGCTGGTGGGGACAGAGGGGCTCGAGGCCGTCACTGCCAACAACGGCTGGCTGCGCGGGGTCTATGAGGCGGCGGCGCTGTGGCACACGGGATTGCGCGACTGCCAGGCGTTCTCGAGTCATCTCGGGTAGTCAAGTCACGGGTAATACTGGGCCAAAACAGGGTAATCCCGGGTCGTCACGGCCAATCTCGTAATCGAGAGTACTCTCGGACAGGCCATGAGGGGTTGTGCGACTCGCCAGGCGTTCCGACGCGCCGGCGTCGACGTGCGTCGCGAGGCGATGCACAAACTGCCCGCCGGCTCGGCGCAGTGGGCCGCCGGCACGGGCGCGGGGAGGGAGCTGTTCAGCGTGCGCGCCGTCGACGTGCTGCGCCCGATGAGCGATGCGGTCTTCCGGTGCGACGAGGCCGACATCTGCTGCCCAATGCTCGCGTGGCTAGAGGGGAAGCAGTACAACAACGTCCAGACGATGCACGCGCTCAACGGGCTGGGGCAGGTGAAGGGAGATATGGGGAGATATGGGGGAGACATGGGGGAGATACGGCTTACGAGCGGGAGGTGAAGGGAGTAGGAGGAGGGGTCATGGCGGGGTGCGGCGCGTGCAGACACGCCTCTCGCCCTCTGCGCCTTCCCCGCCCGCCCGCCCTCTCAGCTGCTTCGCAGCAAGGGCGCGATCATCGACATCGCGCTCACGACTCCGGAGTCGCCGACAAGTCCGCCGCTGAGCGACGCGGAGCTGTGCCGGGCCTTGCTCGCGCTCGACCTGACGAAACCGGACGAGTGCGAGAAGGTCGAGCTCACGCTGCGCTTCGGCTGCCTGATGTACTACGTGATGCAGCGGCTGGCCCAGTCGTCGGAGGACGAGGAGGGCAAAGTCGGAGGAGGGGCCAAGATGCTCTTCCTGCTGATCGCCTACCTGAAGCGCATCCTCAGCGTGCGCAACCTCTGCGTGTACGCCGCGCACCGCACACTCGCCGGCGGGGCGCGCGTCCGGCCGCTTGAGCAGCACGTGGCCGAGCACCAGCTTTGCGCCACTCACCAACTCTTTCTCAAGCACGGCGACGCGGCCGCGTCGGTCGAGCTGATGCACACGGCGATTGCGGCGCTGCGCGCGTCGGGGGACGCGGCGGCGCGGCTCGCGCGCGCGCTCGAGGAGTCGTACGCGGCCAACCAGTACTACTCGGCCGCGCTGAAGAGCACGCGGCTGCCCGACGAGGATTTTGAACAGCGTGCCTTTGAACGATCTCGGTGTCGAAACACCGCTCTGACAGCGCTCGACAGTCTACAGGCCTTTGATGAGGGGATGGACCTCCTTCTTCTCGAGAGCGAGTCCAGCCTGCAGACGTGGCTCCTCTGGGCGGCGGAGGCCTTCCCCCGCGACCCACGCTTCCTGATGAAGCTCGCCACGCACATCTACGGCCTCGCTGTGCACGGGATCTCCGAGCGGTGCGTCGAGCTGCCCGGCGAGCGACGGCGTGTGGCGCCCACCTTCGCTGACGCGCACCGGCTCTACCTGCGCCGTGCGGCAGCGCTCCAGGCGCGGGAATTCACCTGAGCCTTCCCGAAACCTTCCCCACAGGCTCTACTTGCGCGCAGCGGAGCTCGCCGAGGCGTCGCTGCTGCCGCCATCCGAGGGCGAGCCGCCGCCGACGGCGCATCTTCCCGTGCGGTACTGGTGGGAGGCTGCAAACTCGCTGGCAGCGTCGAACGGCAGCGATGCCTGAAGCCCGCCGGGCTGTCCTGGTGGTCGATGTGCGTTTGAATCGAGCTGAATAACCGTTCAGGCAGCGACAGCCGCGGCGTCGAGCTGCGGTGCGTTCGGGAGCTGGCTGCGCGTGCCGAGGCGGCCACCGCGATGCTGCGCATCTTCAACATTGAGGAGCAACGGAACCAGACCAATACGGCCGTCAAGATGGTGCTGGACGCGACCAAGGGCCGGCTGGGCACGCAGAAGCTGACGCGCGCGGAGCACCGCAGGCGCTCCGAGACGCGCTGAGGAAGGAATGCAGCCCCAGCTCTGTCACAAGGTCCGCTTTCGCCCCCAGGCTCACTAGGGACGTGCTCGAGGCGGATCCGCACACGATCCGGCAGGCGATCGCAAAGTACTACGCGGACGCGCCGCCGAGGCCCGTGCCGAAGCGGATGGCGGGCCTCCCCGACGTGGGGCCGGGCTGGATCCCGGGGGCGGCGGTGCCAAAGGTGGGCGAGGCGGCCGTGCCGAGGGTCGGGCCGTCCGCGCTTTCTCTTTTCAAGAAAATAGATTGGCAGTCTTTTTGCGCGCGCGGATCATTGACGTTGTAGCTATAAAGCCGTACCCTGGTGGGAGTGAGAGAGATCAGGGGAAGCCATCCATGGGGGACACGGACACCTAGGCAGTAACTTCATCACTCATTCGCCCCGCGCATTTAGCAAGCCCTGGGCTTGTTGCACGACTATACTAGTATGGGACAAAAGCGTCGAAAATGTCCCAAAAGCGTCTCGAGATTGTGGCAGCCCCACAGCCGGCGCGCGCTGCCAGGAAGCACCGCTCGCGTGTCGGCCGCACTCCCTGGCACCCAGGGAGTGCGGCCGACCGACCAGACCGAGTAGGCTCGATGCCGCGCTCGCTGTGGGGCTGCCACAAAGTCGCCGCCGAGCGTGCCACCGAAGGCGTCCCGGCGGAGGTGGTGGAGTTTGAGACCTGAGGCTGCGGAGGTGACGCCTGAGGTACCGGCCCGTGCACAGCGACTCAGCCGGCGACCGCCACGGGCTCAGACGAGACTTGTCGACTCGTTCCGGCTCAGCTTCACCGTGGTCATCGGGCGTCTGTCGACGTCAGGACCACCCATACAGCTCGCGGGTTTGAGGTCGCAAGAGCCAAGATGGTGGCGTTTGGACATCCCAACCATCACACAAGACAGCCTGTAGGTGATGGCGGGACGGCGCAGTGTTTGTGGCACTCGGCAGTAGGCACCCGCGGCACGGCCCCGCTGTCGGCTCTCGCGGGCTGCGGAACCGGCCCCAGAAGAGGACGGTCCGGGCGAGTGTGGCAGCTCCTGCGCTAGTATGGGCACCCTCTGACACAACACTACTGATCCTGGTCATTAGAGCTGCCAGGGATAGCGTCAGAAGCCGGTAGGAGTCAAAACCCCTCATATCTGAGAGACATCGCGGTGTCCCACATACTCAACTAATACTCTCGTGCAACAAGCCCCTTGTGCGACGTGTCTTCGGATAAGCGGCCAGCTTCCCACTTAGGTTAAAGCCGTAGGGCAGGGAACCCCCGGCGACGCAACTGAGAAGTGTGGCCTACGGTAGCCACAGCTAGTGCGCGATACTGAAAAAAAAAACTGTTCAGTTTTCAAAGGCAAAACACAACGCTCTGCGGTTGGTGCACCCCTCACACTGACACATTCCCCTCATCCCCTACCCTTGGCTGAGCACATCTACCTGCGAGCTAGCATCTCCGCATTTTCTCTTCCAGTCATCCGCCCGCGCCGCGCGCCATCACTGGGCGTCTAGTGCAGCCACTGACAGAGCTATTCCGAAGGAGTGGTCGACGCCTCGCCTAGAGTTCGGGTGGACTTGCGCACTGCTTAGCCCTGAGGGGGGAGCGTGTGTGAGGTGGTGTAATGTTGTCCCGTTTCAGGCGGCAGGTCAGGGGATTAGCCGGGAGGATTCGGCAGCTCAGCTGGGGGCTGAGCGTCTGCAGGCAGCCTTCCGCCCGCGCCGAAATTCACAGCCCTCCCGGGCCGACGGGGTGCTCCTTGGATCGGGCCCCGCTCCCCGCTTTTCCTGTACCTGGACTGTCCGGGTTAGGAGGGTGAGAGTATTGGGTGGGCGAGGGCAGTACATCTGGCGGGTGGCGATTGAGGGACAGCGTGGGTTGATTGGGGGGTCAATGGGCGCGCGGGCGGCGCTTCGTGGTCCTGGGCGAGCAGGGGAAGTGGTTAGGAGTCTGGGCCCAGAGATGAGGATTGTCGAGATGTCATGCGAGAGCGGTGGGTGGGCGAAAGTAGCGCGGCTGGAGAGTGGTGTCCGAGGACGCTGCGGACCCTCTAACGCTCGGGTGACGGGTCCCCCGGTCCAATTTTCCAAATTCCCCTGCTCGTCGTAGCTCGTGCAGGTGGGGAGGCTCCGGCTCAGGTCGTGGGGCATAGCTCGGGTGTAAACGGGGTCTGGGCAGCGGCCCGCCGCAGGCGCCGCCGGAGGCTGGCCCGCCGCAGGCGCCGATTTTTTTTGGCGTTTTTTGCTCAAAATTGAGATATTTCTCATCAAATTCTCATCAAAATCGAGCTCGCTACGTCCTACGAGCTCTCTAACTGCACAGCACTCCTCGTTGAGCCTAGCGGCGCCCGTATCGCCCACGCCAACATTCTTCTTCTTCTTCTTGCCCTTCTTGCCCTTGGGCCCTTGCTGCACTTAGCCGCTCAACCTCCGCCAGCAGCAGCTCCTTGGCATGCCGCGCCGCCTCCATCTGCTTTGCTTCCCACGCTGCCGCTTCCTCTAAAGCAGCGCCGCCACTAAGCGGCGCAACCAAGTTCTCGCATTGTTTGCATGAGCACGTGTCCTCCTTGGCGCGGCGCACAATCCGCGCGCGGCGAGTGAGGTGCGTGAGAGCAGAAGACTGACAGCAGGAGCTGCAGGAGCTGCAGGAGCTGCGCGGGTCGGATGGGCGGTGACGCCGTCGAGCGACGGCGCAAAGGTCAATCGCTGCTGCTGCGCCAACGAGAGCGGCGACACGAGGCTGCTGGCAGCTGGCAGAGCGAATCGCGATTCCGGCGGCCGCCGTCAGCCCGCCGACACCGACGGCCTGGCTGAGGTCAAACTCCTCCACACGTCGGACCAGCCATGCGTCGGCCACGGCGACGAGACGTCTGTATGCAGACAGCCCGACACCCGGGCGATAGAACATGCCAGCTGGGCTCTTCCACAGGGCTCTCGTGGCCCGTGGCGCGAAACCCAGGTGAATAGGGCGGGCTGCGGCGGGCGCAATAACTATTCACAGCTTATGAAAACCGGAAACACTAGAGTCTGCAGAAGAGTTCGAGTGGTCTTCGTGCTCAGAAGGATTGAGAGAGCTCTATTCACACCCTTTGTGCGTTGAAGACCACAGGCAATGCCCGTTTACACCCAACCGACGAGTCGCTGGGCCCTCTGACCTGAGCCGGAGCCGGAGGACCCTGTCCTCCTCAGGGGATTGCAGGGGGAGAGGGGGAGGGAGGCCTTTCACCCTTCTCCTTTCAATCACATCTAAAGCCGTAATCGTTGCATGCACACATGTTGGCTAGTTCCATTTCACTCTGACACGCTAATCTTGAAAACGTCCAACGGAGCTCCGTGTTGCTCCCAGCGCCCTCCCCCGCGCTTCCTGCGGCCATGGCCGATGATACTAGTATGAGAGGTCATCTGGCTACCGCGAGAGCGACCCAACTCGTCGACATCGTCCGATGATGGTGCCTCAAAGTCAGCCTTCGGAGGCTATCGTGGGGTCGAGCCGGCAGTAGCCGTGACATGTGGTTCCACCACCCCTCGTATGCTTTGCCTCTGACCGCCACCGTTCCCAGGCTGCCAAATGGGATGGAAAGGAAGGCTCGGCGAGCGTATAGAAGCGTGCTCGACCTCGTCGTGGCAACCTGCACGGCAGCGCTGGTAGGCGCGATGAGCGTCGTGCCACCTGACCCGAGACGGGTCGCAGGCGTCGTACCGAGCGCGTCGAGACCGTGTCCTGATGTGATCTGCACGGGTGAGTCACGTCGGCGTCAAAGGAGCGACGTGCGACCTGTCAGAGCTTGATCTCCGATCTCAGCGGCGTCGAGTCGTCTCCGGCGCGCGACAAAGGTACATCCCCAGGACGCGCAGAGGCAGCTGCGACCCAGCGGAGTGGACGGTAACGCACCGCGCCACCTGCTGTGCGTTACCGTCCACTCGGCGGGGTCGCAGCTGCCTCTGGAAGGCACCGAGATGTACCTTTTTCGCGCAATGGTCAAAATCAAGGTTTTGTAACGCGAGCTGTGCCACAGTGAAATGGAACTAGCCGTTGCAACATGTACATGTGCATGCACATGCACATGAGACATGTACATGTTGTTGTGCATGTGCATGTGCATGTGCATGTCACATGAAAGAAGCCTGCTCTCCGCGCGCGCTGCGCCCATCTCGACACGCTCTTGAGCGAGAAAAAAAAGACGCTGTTCAGCGAGAGATAGAGGCCCCCTCCCGAGCGGCACATTCTTGCACAAGGCTGCTCGGTGGAGGCTATTGAGGTTGACCCCAACTCTCTCACCCGGCGAGGAAGACGTCCAGCTCGACCCACGCCGGCTGCGGCACGCCTGAGGGGGGATTCATGCAGCTATAGTTAGTCAAGTCGTTCACCCATTTGCGGATGGACACGATGCGCGCTGGGGCCACGCCCTGTAGTACGACCTCGGGTGATCTCGGGTGACATCGGTAAGAGCTCGGCTGATCTCGGCCGATCTCGGCTGATCTCGGGGAAATCTCGGCCGATCTCGCCCTTGAGCTTGACCCAGTGGCCGCACTCTGCCTCCACCGCCACCCGCGCCTCGTACTGCAGCGTCTCGAGCGGCCGCTTCTCGCCCGCGCCTGTTTTGAGACCATTGGATTTGAGTGCCGGGGACGGTAGGGCACTGCGGCGCCTCGAGGTGGCCGCGTCGCTCCTGCTCACAGATCAACAGCGTGAACGGCGCCTCCTCACACCGAGCCCGCCGCGTCTCCCCCCCCCCCCCCGCGCGCGCCTGTTCACAGCCCGACCGCGTGAACGGCGCCTCTTCACACCGTCTGCGGTGTGAACAGGGCCGTGTGTCTGCTGCACCGCCGGGCGACGACCACGCGTAGCACGGCCCGCCCGCGCGCGTCACCTTGCGGTAGTCGAGGACCCACCCGGTGACAGGGGGACCAACGAAGCGCCGTGGCAGCGAAGTGCCGTGGGAGCGAAGTGCCGTGGCAGCGCAGTGCCGTGGCAGCGCAGTGGCAGCGCTGTGGCAGCGCAGTGCCGTGGCAGCGCTGTGGCAGCGCTGTGGCAACGCAGTGGCAGCGCAGTGGCAGCGCAGTGGCAGCGCTGTGGCAGCGCAGTGGCAGCGCAGTGCAGTGGCAGCGAAGTGCCGTGGCAGCGCAGTGCGCGCTTCACCTGGCAGGGGGGACCCACCCGCGGGTGATAGGGGGGGGGGGTATACCAACCGCATACTA
>NW_005195301.1:898272-906211 GCF_000372725.1 Emiliania huxleyi CCMP1516
CCCCCCACCCCCGACGCGTGAGCGTCGCCTGGTACGTCGTCGACGATGGCAGCCGCTTCTCGAGCGAGCGAAGGGCGCGGCCTAGCGGTAGTAGTAGCAGTAGTAGTAGTAGTAGCAGTAGTAGTAGCAGTAGTAGTAGTAGTAGTAGTAGGAGGAGGAGGAGGAGGAGGAGGAGGAGCGGCAGTAGTGCCTCCTTCGGCCCTCTCCTCCACCCACCCCGCCGCCGCGACGGCACCTACTCCGCTAAGTCACTCAACCTGAGCACTTCTTCACCTGTAGTGAACCGGGCGCCGCCCGCCGCGACGGCGCCGCCGCACAGCAGTTGCGACTCGTAGTCCGGTGCTAGCTGCAGCCAGCCGCCGCACGTCGCCTACGCCACCCGTTGATGGAGGAGAGCGCTGACGGGTGTGGTCCTCCCCAGACCTCCCCAGACCTCCCCAGACCTCCCCAGACCTCCCCAGATCTCCCCAGACCTCCCCAGACCTCCCCAGATCTCCCCAGATCTCCCCAGATCTCCCCAGACCTCCCCAGATCTCCCCAGACCTCCCCAGATCTCCCCAGATCGCCCCGCCTCGCCTGCACGATCTCCCCAGATCTCCCCAGATCCCCCCAGATCGCCCCGCCTCGCCTGCACGAGCACCCTCGCGCCCGACTCGAGGTGTTCGCCCACCGGAGACGACTCCCTCTCCGGCAGCTCGTGCGCCACGAGCGACGGCACCACCACCTTCGGGTTAGGGTGAGGGTGAGGGTGAGGGTGAGGGTGAGGGTGAGGGTGAGGGTGAGGGTGAGGGTTAGGGTGAGGGTGAGGGTGAGCGTGAGGGTTAGGGTTAGGGTTAGGGTGAGGGCGAGGGTGAGGGTGAGGGTGAGGGTGAGGGTGAGGGTGAGGGTTACCACGAGCGACGGCACCACCACCACAGTACAAGGGGCTGAGAGGTTGGACGACCGAGTGGAGTCGTCAGAAGGCACGGCCAGCGCGTCTGCTGCCCGCTCATTAGTGTGGAATGGCCAGCTAGTCATCAGCAGCTAGGCCCGGCCACCTCGTATGCCACTGGCGCGACAAAGCGCACGAGGTCAGACCGGCCGGCGAGCGCGGCGGCGAGGGCGGCGGCGGAGAGCTGGGGAGGGCGGAGGCGGAGGAGCTCTCCGAGTCCGACCTCGCTCCCGTCAATCAGCATCCAGCACTCGCCAGTCGGGCTCGACGAGGACATCGCGTCGAAGCCGGGCGCGTTGTGTGACAGCTTCACCCAGCCGTCGCGCACCGCAGACGCCTCGAAGACGGTGCCGCGCGTCTGCTGGCCGACCGGTTTGGCCTTGACACTCGGCTCCGCCCGCACGAAGCACGCGCGGTGCACGACCTCGTAACGTGGAGGCCCGGCGGCCGCGGCCGCCTTTCTCGCGAGCTCCGCCTCGGCGGCGGCGGCATCGCCGCCTGACTCGAAGAAGGCGACCCACTGGTCCTCCGCCCACGCGGGGAGCGGAGAGGGCGGATCGACGTCCTCGGCGAACAGGTCTGCCTGGAGCTCGAGCACGGCAGCCTCGTCGAGAGGCTTCTTCGACATCGGTCCGCAACTCTCTGGGGAGTCCCAGGAATCTCCCTTCTCGAGGTCTCGAGGTTTGTATGTTATACCAAAAGGAGGGCTACACGACGCCCTCTACGCTGGGGTGCTCGAGGTTTCTCGAGGTTCTATGTGCACGCCAACTCAGGGTGTGTGGCAGCCACGCTGGCTGTGTGTCTTGTGAGCTTGTTTGTGTCTGTGTGTCGCTCGTGCGTGTCGTCATCATCTGTCATACATTGAGCAGCGGAGGTGTGCCGAGGGGGACCACCGGGAGGCGGTAAGCCGTCGTCGCCCGGCGCTGCATGCAGCACCGTGGCGATGGCGCTAAGAGGTTCCTCTTTTCCGCGCCCCCCCCCGCAAGGCGCGCGATACACTGTCCCGCGTCCACCCATACCGCGTTGGTGTCCAGTCCGAGCCTGACTGTTGTTCATCTTTCTACATACATACATACAGGTTCTCGAGGTGGATATCCGTGTGTGTGTGTGTGTGTGTGTGTGTGTGTGTGTGTGTGTGTGTGTGTGTGTGTGTGATACTCACTCACTCTGGCCGCGACCGTTGGGCAGCGAGGATTGGTGTGACGCGATTCACGCAGGCGTGATTTCTGGCGGCCCAGTGCACGGAGTTGCCCTTTCTCCGACTGCCCCGGCTAGTTCACGAGTTTCGCGGGAGTGACCCCATGCGTCAAACCCTCGAGGTGGATATCCTTTGGCCGTTGGGTAGCGAGGGCTTTCAAGCAGAGCTACTCAGTACAGCACCAACGCCTTCGGCGACCACTGCCTCAATTCCGCCAACGCCACCCACCGCCACAACGCCGCACTCGCGGCCGCGCCCCCCCCGCAAGGCGCGCGATACACGGCCGTCCATCCACCGTGCGCTCACCAACCAGCGTCACGAGCGACGCCCTGCCGGTTGGCTCGATCCAGCTGGCCGACAAGGGCGACGGGACCCCCGCCTCCAAGCACCAAGGCTGAGCGGAAGGGCTACTACGCCCCTAGCTACGCCCACGTCAACAAGGGACACATCCCGGACTTGATCCGCTTTGGCTCCACGACTACGTGCTGGGAGTTCAAGTGCTACACTCCGTTCCTCCCCTCCGGCGCAAAGGGCAACGGCTCTGCCCGCTGCGGAGGCGCCGCCTCCCGCGCCGATGGGCACTTCATCGCGCTTGCAACACCGAGGAGCACCACTCCGTCGTCGTCCTCGGTCACCCCCACAACGGGATGACCCGGCCACGGAGGAGCAACTGGACCGTGTCAGCGGCGACGGATGGGTGGCAGCGAAGGACGGTGATTACGCTGACGCCCTCGCCAAGGGCCACACGGTCATCCTCCTCGTGACCGAGTCGACCGGAGCATTCTCCGCCGACCTCGATCCGCGTCCTCCGCCAACTTGCAAACGCGGAGGGCCTGCACCACCCAGGCACGCCGGCACGCGGTAAAGCGCGAGACGCTCATCCAAAGAGCGCCCCGAGGTATAGAATTCTTTGTATCTATAGAACTCTTTATTCACCCAATATGCAAGGCTACAACAACGCCCTCTATGTTGGGTCTAGAATTTTAAAAATATGCAAGCCTCTCTGAGAGCTAGAATTTAAACAAAACAACTCTCTCTGAGAGCTAGAAATAAATAAACAAAGTGCAGTGGAAAATCCAAAATCCAAATCGCAAACATAGAAACCCAAACACACACAGCCACGTGGCATAGGAGAGCAGGAGGTGAAAGGAGGTCAGCACAAGTTCCAAAGGACGCACGAGCGAGAAGCACAGCAGAGCAGAAATAAAAAAAGCACGCAAACGAAGGGTTTGGCGCTGCGCTGCTCTCCGCCGTGGGCTGTCTTCAGCCGCACTGAGGCCGGAACGGATGTGTTGTAATATAGATATCGTTATCGACACGGCTCGAGACGCGATGAGCCGAGACAATGGACACGTGCCAGCTGCCACGCGCGACGTGGCGCGATAAAACCACACCGATATACACGCTCATAACGTGTGTTCCTTTTTTCGGCCTGGTTGCTCTCACACTTTTGACGAGAGCCTGGACACGTTTTGGCGACGGCGGCCCGCCAAACGGTGGAGCCACGACTGTCTACGGCACTCACATACCTCGTGCTGCGCCTGGTCCTCCGCCCGCCGCCACGCCGGTCTGGCATCGTGCTCCGCGAGCAGGGCCCGTGACCACTCACGTAGCCTGCTGGCGGGAAACGCCCACCGTTTGAGCCTTGGCTTGGCTCCCGGCGTGTGAGAAATGCCAGGCACATGCTCGTGCACAAACACCACCGCCTCGCTTCCGACCAGGTGCAAGTTCGCAGCGGGCTGGTGGAGCGACCGCTGCCCCACATGAGTGTGACTGTGCCTCGAGCCCAGCTTGACGCGGCTCCCGGGCGAGCCGTAGTCGTCGGTCGCGCACCGCAGAAGCGGCGCCGGGGCACTCCAACGGACTCCGTCACGCGAGACTGCGAACGCGATGCAGCCAGAGCTGCGGTGCACGACCGGGAATAGAGCGAGGAGAGAGTCCGCCAGCACCGGGTTCTGCTGCACCAGGAAGAAGTAGATGTCGCCGTCGCAGTATGCGTAGTTGTCAATGCGGATCATCTGGAAGGGCGACCACGTACTCACTCCTTCCTCGCTTGGCAAGAGTGGGCTCCCCTGATCGGCCGTCGAAAGTTGCACGTAGCGCTGGCCGGTGTGCACTGGATTGGCTCGTGCATAGAGCATCGCACGTCTACACGCAAGACAAGGGTGGGGCTCGCTATGTGGCGCGGGGCCCTCCGTCCACGGGCGCGCGCCCTCGATGGAAGACGAGCGAAAGGCGGCCATCGAAGACGCAGCCAGGCAGGCCGTCCCCGCGCAGGCGCCCCCGCTTTGGCAAGCGGCCCTGGACGCAGCCGCGATGATTGGGACCTATCGCCGGCGCGACGAGCCGCCACGTCGACTCGGCTGGTGTCAGGTTGCTAAGCGCCCCCGCAGCTCTGCCATCGCGCAATGCCACTCTCCGAGCAGAGGAGTACAGCAAGCCGGCTGAATGAGGAGCGCGACGTCGGAAAAGGCGAGACGGAGGGCGACACCGCGGCCCACTTCATCGCCGACATTGCCTTCAACTACTACCCGCAGACGGCGGTCAAGTTCACCGATTTCCCTCACCACCTCGCGAAGACCATCGAGGGCGACGCGGCTGAGGCGGACGCGCTGGTCTCGAGTGCGTGGGACCACAAGAACATCGCGCTGCTCGAGCCGACGTCCTCGTGCGGCGCTGGCGACCAGAGCAGTCAGGCGTGGGGGATCTCGGTCTTCAAGGTGGAGGAGCACCGCCCCTGCACGGACGGCGAGACGGCGTGGGAGGGACATCCTTGCGTCCACTACTCCGGCTACGTCTCGGCGGCTACGTCCAACTTTGTCAACGTGAATGAGGGCCGGTTCGTCTGCCAGCTATTCGTTGACTCAATCTGCAGCCTGCTCCAAGGTATGTATGCCTGCTAGGCCGCCTGGTGTGGTGTGGCGTTGCGGGCTTCTGCTGTGTGAATGAGGGCCAATTCCACATGGTACGGGACCCCTGTCTGCTGTGTGAATAAAAAATTGTTTTCTTAACTTCTTGCGGCGAGGGCTGCAGTGGCACGCGCACCCCAGAGGCGTGGATGTGGCCCCCGTGGATGTGGCCGATCTGCTAGATTCTTACGCAGTGTCGTTACGCAGATTCTTCGCCTTTCTATCGAATCTAATCCAAAGAAAGAGCACAGCACACGTTACAAAACCTTGATTTTGACAGGTGTGCCGCCGTCTAGGCGGGGTCGCAGCTGCCTGGAAGGCACCGAGAGGGACAATAGTGTCGCCGCCGGAGACGACTCGACGACGCTGAGATCGGAGATCAAGCTCTGACAGGTCGCACGTCGCTCCTTTGACGCCGACGTGACTCACCCGTGCAGATCACATCAGGACACGGTCTCGACGCGCTCGGTACGACGCCTGCGACCCGTCTCGGGTCAGGTGGCACGAGGCGCTCATCGCCTACCAGCGCTGCCGTGCAGGTTGCCACGACGAGGTCGAGAACGCTTCTATACGCTCGCCGAGCCTTTCTTTCCATCCCATTAGGCAGCCTGGGAACGGTGGCGGTCAGAGGCAAAGCCTACGAGGGGTGGTGGAACCACATGTCACGGCTACTGCCGGCTCGACCCCACGATAGCTTAGATAGCCTCGGAAGGCTGACTTTGCGGCACCATCATCGGACGATGTCGACGAGTTGGGTCGCTCTCGCGGTACGGACGTACCGGCGGTAGCCAGATGACCTCTCATACGGGTAAGGTAAGGTAAGGTAAGGTAAACTTCTCCACACACACGAGGTGGTGGGGCAAGGGGGGGCAACCCTCGCGTCTCCACGTCTAACGACAGGAGCCCCACGGCATTTAAAGTGCAAGGCCCGGTGCGCGTGGGTGAGCGGTGTGTGTGTGTGTGTGTGTGTGTGTGTGTGTGTGGTGTGTGTGTGTGTGTGTGTGTGTGTGTGTGTGTGTGTGTGTGTGTGTGTGTGTGTGTGTGTGTGTGTGTGTGTGTACCTCTCATACTAGGAGCATCGGCCATGAACGCAGGGAGCGCGGGGGAGGGCGCTGGAAGCAACACGGAGCTCCGTTGGAGACGTTTTCAAGATTAGCGTGTGAGAGTGTGAAATGGAACTAGCCATGGAGGCATCATGCCTCCATGCCGCCGTCAAGTTGGAGCCCCACAGCCAGTCTTGCGGCGACCACAACGCGCTCAGAAAGGTACATAGCGAGCTTTTTAGAGTCAAGCGATTGCGCGAAATCCCACACTGGTGGATTTTGGGGCGCTGTCTACCCCCTACGTGAGCTACTTCACACCTCCCTCGCTCTTGTCGTTGCACGCTTGCTCCCCCGCCTCGAGCGACTCGTGGTGAGGCTGAGAGGCGGCGGCCTCCGGCAAGCCGCCCTCGTCGCTGTGCCCCTCCCCGCGCACCCGCGGCGCCTGGACCGAATCTGCGGGCTGCAGGTCCTCCCTCCAGTCGCCCTCCCAGCGGTGAGGCTCGTCGCGCGAGGGCGCCTATTCACAGGGGCGGCGCCGTGAAGGGCCGCCGTGCACGCAGTGTCCTTTTCGGCAAGGGGTCGTCGCGAGGGGCGCGTGGTTCTCGCCGCCCTCCCACAGCTCGAGGACGAGCACGCGCCTCTCCCCGGCGTCGAGCCGCGAGACCGAGTGCATCTTTTGCGAGAGGAAGAATGTCGCGTCGCCTTTCTCGAAGGCGTGCGCCGCCAGCCCGTCTGCGCCCAGAGTGTGGAAGACCCCTCCGCGCAAACCTGAAGCAAGGCAACCGGGAAAATGTTGCCCCGGAGTGGGACGGCGCTTTGGAGAGCCAGCGCTTTTGAAAGGATCGATTTCCATGCGCATTTGACCGGCAGCGCGCTGCGCAGAGCCCGGGAGTGGGGAGAGGCAGTGTCATAGACCTGCCACGTCGGCCAGCATGAGGTCGATGGTTAGCAGCGAGCCCTCGTCGCGGTGCCTCCGAGGAAAGAAAATCGGTCAACACAGAAATGTTGCGAACCAGCGAGCCCTTGGTGCGGTGCCTCCGCGAAAGCAGCCCTCCCCCCTCGCGCATCACGTGGTACTCGACGCACCGAAAATTGACTGGCGCGCTGGTCGCCGAGAGCACTCCCCACCCCTGCTCCGCCGCCACCCGCTGCGCCGCCGCGCGAATCTTCGAGTACAGCTGGGGAAGCCGCCGCTCGAACACCCCGCCCTCGTTGAGGTAAGCAACGCGCCACGTCCCAGCCGGCTGACCCCACGCTGACCGATCCTCGACCGCCCCGCCCGCCTCCATCGCCTCGCGGCCAACATCGTGGATCGCATCGACTTCCTCGTCCGACAGGAAGCGTCTCCATCGAAACGGCGACGACGCGAGCGCAACCTCCGCGTCGCCCGTCGCCAGGGGCCGCTCCACGGCCGCCACGTGCCTCCGGTACTCCCCGAGAAAGCGCGCCTAGCCCCGGCTCAATCTCGGCTGAGCCTCGGACAGCCTCGGCCCGTCTCCGCTTCTCTCTCCGAGCAGCCTCGCCTCCACCGCCGCCGCCGCCGCAGGCGCAGGCTTGCCCCCCTCCACCGCCCACGCCCCCGCCTGCCAGTCCCACTGCCTGTCCAGTTCGCAATGGCCTTGCTGGCTTAGCATGAGGCGACGTCCGCCCCCCCTGCCTGCCAAGTGTGTGTTGTGTGTGTGTGTGTGTGTGTGTGTGTGTGTGTGTGTGTGTGTGTGTGTGTGTGTGTGTGTGTGTGGAGAGAGAGAGAGAGAGAGAGAGAGAGAGAGAGAGAGAGAGAGAGAGAGAGAGAGAGAGAGAGAGAGAGAGAGAGAGAGAGAGAGAGAGAGAGAGAGAGAGAGAGAGAGAGAGAGAGAGA
>NW_005195301.1:906311-975672 GCF_000372725.1 Emiliania huxleyi CCMP1516
AGAGGGAGGGAGAGGGAGAGAGAGAGAGAGAGAGAGAGAGAGAGAGAGAGAGAGAGAGAGAGAGAGAGAGAGAGGGGGGGGGGGTCCACCCACCTGTCTGCCCAGCCCTGCATCTCCGGCAGCGAGATTGCGTCGAGCGACGGGTAAGCGGCCTCCACGCCCCCGTCCGCCGGCGCAAAGCCGTAGTGCAGCGCAAAATGCTCCCTGCTGTGCCCGCCGTATGAGATGGTGACCTGTTCACACGACCGAGCCGTGAACGGCGCCTCTTGCCGGCTGCCCGCTGTGCCCGCCGTATGAGATGGCGCGACCTCCTCGCCGGCCGACAGCGGCCGTGCCGCCTGCAGCCGTGTCGCAAGTCGGTCTCACGGCTGCACCTCGACCGCACCTCGACTGCACCTCGGCTGCACCTCGGCTGCACCTCGGCTGCACCTCGGCTGCATCCCGGCGAGATCTCGACTGTGTCTCCGAGAGATCTCGCCTGTACCTCGGCGAGATCTCGACTGCATCTCGACTGTATCTCGGCGAGATCTCGACTGCATCTCGCCTGTATCTCGGCGAGATCTCGACTGCATCTCGACTGTATCTCGGCGAGATCTCGACTGCATCTCGACTGTATCTCGGCGAGGGCTTCGCCTGCAGCCGTATCGCCGGCCCGCTCGCAGTCGCAGCGGCGAAGGAGAAGAAGGCGGCGGGCTCCGCCTGGTGGTCCGCAGTAATCTCGGGTAATATCGGGCAATATCGGGTAATCTCGGGTAATCTCGGGTAATCGGCGGGCTCCGCCTCGTGGTTTGCAAAGTCGAGCAGCGGCACGAGCAGTGTACGGCGCCTAACCTCGGGTCACCTCGGGTCACCTCGGGTCACCTCGGGTCACCTAGGGTCACCTCGGGTCACCTCGGGCCACCTCGGGTCACCTCGGGTCACTGCGGGTCATCTCGGGTCATCTCGGGTCATCTAGGGTCCCTTCGGGTCACCTCGGGTCACCTCGGGTCACCTCGGGGCATCTCGGGTCATCTCGAGCAGCGGCAAGAGCAGCGTGCGCGTGAACACAGGGGCTAAGAGCGGGCACGGCTGCAGCCGCAACCGAGCAGCGATCAGCTGTGTCGTGTCGTCGAGTGCTGGAATGCATGGCCGTGGTGTGCTCAGGCTCTAAGTGCGCGGCGCCCGTGCGCGCGGGTGGTCAGGACGAGGCAGCGGCTGCTGACCAGCCCATACGCCCGCCGGAAGGACGCCTAATCTCGGGTAATCTCGGGTAATCTCGGGTAATCTCGGCCAGCCCGTGCGCCCGCCGGGAGGCCGGCCTCGGGCAGACTGCCGGAGCAGCAGTACTCTCGGGTCCTCTCGGGTCCTCTCGGGTACTCTCGAATACTCTCGGGCCCTCTCGGTAATCTCGGATAATCTCGCCTCGCTGGGCAGACTGCCGGAGCAGTAAGCGGCCTCCGCCGCGTCTCTCGCCGCCGCGTACAGCGCCGAGACGTGGGCGCAGCTCTCGGCGGAAAGGGAGGCGAGCTCCTCGCCGTCGGTGCCCAGCCTGCGCAGAGCACAGTCCAGCCAGTCTTGAATCAATGAAGAGACGCGAGCCCTCGCCGCTTTGAGAGAGCGAGCCTTCGGATGCCGGGGTCGGCAGAGGCGGCGAGGAGGGCCCGCAGCTCGTCGGGCTCGCACGAGACGGCGAGCGACGGCGACTCGGCCGGCCACGACGCGAGGAAGGCTGCCCAGCCAGCGCTCCGCCGCCGCGAGAGCACGGAGAGAGACAGCTGCGTGGCGGCAGGCAGCCCGCGGCTCCAGGGCGGAGAAAGCTGCGGCAGCAGCGCCGCATCTTCAACAGCCTCGTCATCGGTCGGAGCGTCCATGAGCGTTGCGGAGAGCGGCACCTCGAGCAGCACGGCGCCCGTCTCAGCCGGCCGGGTCGTGAGCAGGCCGCGCGAGCCAGATGGCGTTTGGTCGGACACGTCGACACTCCAGCCGCCTCCTCGCGCTGCGAGCCAGTCGAGGAGCGCTGTGGGCCTCACGCTGGTCCTTGATGGTGGCTGCGGCAGCGTTGCCAGGAAGAGCTGGAGCAGCATTTGAGCCGTCGTCGGTCAGGTTGCTCTGCGAGATCTTGCTCGCAGGGTTTGGACTTCTGCGGGGTATGGTAGATCCGCCAACCCAGATCGACCATACCCCCCCGCCTGCTGACAGACCCAGCCTCCCGGAGACCGGGGATGGGCGGTCAGGACCATACCCCCCACCCTTTGGGCCGCGAGGGTACCATACCCCGGAAAAAGAAACCCAGGGAGGGGGCGTGAAGTAAAGCCAACGAAGTCAGGCGGCATGACGTCTCTCGTTTTTCTTTTCGTCGCGAAACCGCCGCGCCGCCGCTCGCGCCGCCTCGCCTCCGCATCCTCCGCCGCCCCCTCTCCAGACACGCCGCCGCCCGCCCGCCTCCTCGACCTCCCCACGGACCTCCTCGTGCGCGCCCTCTCTCACTGCGACCCCGCCGACATCGCTCGCGTCGCGGCCGTCTCGCTGCTCTTCCACGCCTCGCTTGCGCTGGAGGGCATCCGCTTGTGGGTGCAAGAGCGCGGCTTCGAGCTGCCGGCGCAGCCGGAGGGCGAGGGCTGCGCCGTGCGGTGGCTGTGCTATTGGGCGTTGCTGTGCGAGTCCAACCCGCCGGCGAGGGCGGCGGCAGGCGCTCGGCACAGCCTCTTCATCGATGGCGAGGGGCGGCTCTCGTCGTGCGGCTTAACGTGCCTCGAGCCGCAGCACGTCAACGGCCTCCTAGGCCACGGCGAGGGCGTGACGCGGCTCAACACGCCAACCCGTCTCCCTTCTCCGCTGGGCGGCGAGCGCGCCGTGAGCGTGTCGGCTGGACGGTACCACAGTGTGTCGACTGGATACGCCCACAGCCTCGCCCTCACCGCCGACGGCGCTCTCTGGAGCTGGGGCTGGGGAGGGCAAGGCCTGTTGGGCCACGGCGACGTGCAGCTCCAGCTGCTGCCCAAGAAGATCGAGGCCTTTGCTGGTCAGCGCGTCGTCGCTGTCTCGGCCGGACTTAACCACAGCATCGCCATCACCGCCGACGGCGGCGTCTGGAGCTGGGGCTCTGGAGGCTTTGGCAGGCTGGGCCACGGCGACGAGCAGAACCAGCTGCTGCCGAAGAAGGTCGAGGCCTTGGCGGGGCGACGCGTCGTCGCTGTGTCCGCTGGCGAGAGCCACAGCCTTGCCCTCATCGCCGACGGCGCTGCCTTTACCTGGGGCAAGGGCGAGGCCGGCTGCCTAGGCCACGGAGAGGACCTGTCCAACCAGCTGCTGCCCAAGAAGGTCGAGGCGTGGGCGCCGGGGCAGTGATGAGAAGCGCGAGAAGCGCGAAAGTGCACGTTCCTATTCGCCGCCACCTGCGAACGTCTCCGAGAGTGGGGAGAGGCGAATCCGGAACGGTAGAGGTAGTGTGACACGCACGGGTGTCGATGGTAGCGAGTGAGTTGCGCGGCTCGCTCAGTGGGAGTTGCTTTCGGCATCGAACTTGGTCTTGGAGCACTTGGAGTGCAGTCGGTAGCACTTTCGGTACGGCTTTAGCCTCACACCGCAGCGGCAGGCGCACGGGCCACGGCGCAGGGCCATATGTCATATTAATGTGACGGGTCTTCGAGGGTTAGCCCCGCGTACCAGGTTTCAGGACTCCCCCCCCCCCCCCACTCGGAGCTAGGTCTCCGAAGGGTTATTTCACTGCGCTTTGCAGGTGAGTGAGTGAGTGAGTATTCTTGATACGAAACCACGACGACACACACCAGTCGACTCGCATCGGTTGCGTGCCTCCATGAACGGCGGAGCTATTCTCGCGTCCACACCACACCTGGCTCCAACGTGGACACGCCCATAGCTGAGAGGTTATTAGTCCCGCTATGGATATGTAAGAGCCACTAATGCAATTGTCGGCCACCTTATGCACATCCATGCCCACGGTTCGTAGGACGTCGCTGAGACGTCGTGTATTTTGGTGCCGTGTCAAGCCGGGTGGAGGCTCAGTGATGCGTCACGCATACGCCTCGCTTTACGCGTGCAGACAGAAAGCACGATCGGTGATTCGTTCAAATGTGCTGCGTATTATGCGCACGTCTTCTGTCCCGATCGTTACCACCGACCTTCTGGCCGCTACGCACCACGCACCACGCATCTGTTTTATGTAAGCTTTGCCAGAGAGGCTCTCTCGGGCCGCTACGCACGGTGTATTACGCACAGGTCTTACGCAGTGGGATCGTAAATCGGGGCTGGGTGAGCCTATGACCGACGCATTACGCACATGCACATGCTCTACGCTCTCGACCGTGAACGGCGGCGGAGAGGGGGTTACGCCTCATGTATTACGCATACGTCTGACGCATCGGTCGCCATGGGTTTCGGGGGGAGCTTACGTCCCATGTATTACGCACACGCACGACGGATTTGACTGAGAAGTGGCGGCCAGCAATGCCCAACCCTCCTCCACATCTCCACCTCCTCATCGCATCCGCTCGAGTCTGATTCCGAAATCTGTATTTCTTCGCTCTGATCCGCCTCAGCTTGCCTCCTCTCCTCTCTCACCCGCCGATTGCTCTCCTCCAACGACCACTGAATCGCCTTCTCCTCCCGTTCCTCGCTCCGACGCAGCCATTTCTCCACCCTTCCAGTCCCCTCTCCACTCATATAACGTCCGTCCAACCCGCTCACCATGTGCTTTTCCACTTCCGCATCCCGAATTGCATCCACCCTCTGTCCGCCCACAAAGCATCGCCACCCAAAAGGCCCCATCTGAAGTAAGGTCTCAGCGCTCCGCACCGATCGCGTCTTCTTTTCCTGCACCTTTGCCCTTTCCCTCTTAGCTGACGTCTCCATCCGCGCCTCCTCCCCTCTCGGCACCATCTCCCTCACTGCCCCTTCCACCAAGCGAGCCCCTTGTCCCCGACGGTACAAATCATCTTCGTTCGCACGTACACGATGACTTCCTGTCTCCCTGCGCCGCCTCTCCTCCCCCTGTTGCGCGACCTCCTCTAGCCTCTCCTCGTGCACCAGTAGTTCCTCGTTGATATTTCCCCATAGATTTCTCAGCGCCTCCACTACAATCGTCTCCATCATCCTTCGGTTGCTCCCACCTGCCTCCTCGCGCTGCTCACTCATCCATGGCGCAGACACACACCACGCTTTGCAGGCAATCCTTTTTTTGCTTTTTAGTTTTTGAGCTTAGCCTTCGATGTAATGAAAACAAACGCAAGGCGGACATGGCATATCGCTCTCGGGCTCACAGACATCCCTCACACCCGCCGCCCCCGCGCGCGCCCCACCCCGGCCGGGAGAAAGGGGAGTGACAGTTTGGGATGGCAACAGCCCGAGTATGTTGAGTCCTGGCTCAACAACGCAGAGAACAAGAGGGGGTGGTCCGGCTCACAAGTCCGGCTCACGCGCCTCGAGCTGACCCTCTACCGCACTGATCACTTCCGCCCCCTCGCTCCCAACCCATCCACCTCGCCCCGGGCCGCGCCGCGCGATCTCGGGCGATCTCGCGCTATCTCGGGCGATCTCGGGGCCGCGCCGTCTCGCGAGTCTCCAACCCGGGGAGAGGCATTTCCTGGCGATGTCCACCCCGCCGCGCCGCCGCTCGCGCCGCCTCGCCTCCGCCTCCACCGCCGCTCCCTCGCCGAGCATGCCGCCGCCCGCCCGCCTGCTCGACCTCCCCACGGAGCTCCTCGTGCGCGCCCTCTCTCGCTGCGACCCCGCCGACATCGCTCGCGTCGCAGCCGTCTCGCTCCTCTTTCACGCCTCGCTTGCGCTGGAGGGCATCCGCTTGCGGGCGCAAGAGCGCGGCTTCGAGCTGCCGGCGCAGCCAGAGGGCGAGAGCTGCGCCGTGCGGTGGCTGTGCTATTCGGCTCTGCTGTGCGAGTCCAACCCGCCGGCGAGGGCGGCGGCAGGCACTCGGCACAGCCTCTTCATCGATGGCGAGGGGCGGCTCTCGGCGTGCGGCTGTGCGCCGTCCTTCAACCCAGGGCTACTCGGCCACGGCGAGGGGGTGACGCGGCTCAACACGCCGACCCGCCTCCCTGCCACGATGAGCAGCGAGCGCGTCGTCGCTGTGTCGGCTGGAGGCGGGCACAATCTCGCCCTCACCAGCAGCGGCGCCGTTTGGAGCTGGGGCTATGGAGTCTCTGGCAAGCTGGGCCACGGCGACCAGCAGGGCCAGCTGCTGCCCAAGAAGGTCGAGGCGTTGGCGGGGCGGCGCCTCGTCGCTGTGTCGGCCGGACTTAACCACAGCATCGCCATCACCACCGACGGTGCCGTCTGGAGCTGGGGCTATGGAGGCGAAGGCCGGCTGGGCCACGGCGACCAGCAGAACCAGCTGCTGCCCAAGGAGGTCGAGGCCTTGGCGAGTCAGCACGTCATCGCTGTGTCGGCTGGAGACTTCCACAGCCTCGCCCTCACCGCCGATGGCTCGGTTTGGAGCTGGGGCTGGGGAGACTTTGGCCGGTTGGGCCACGGTGACCAGCAGCGCCAACTGCTGCCGAAGAAGGTCGACGACTTGGCGGGCCGGCGCGTCGTCGCTGTGTCGACTGGATACGCCCACAGCCTTGCCCTCACCGCCGACGGCGCTCTCTGGAGCTGGGGCGATGGAGGCTTTGGCCAGTTGGGCCACGGCGACGAGCAGCACCAGCTGCTGCCCAAGAAGATCGAGGCCTTTGCTGGTCAGCGCGTCGTCGCTGCCTCGGCAGGATGCTACCACAGCCTCGCCCTCACCGCCGACGGCGCCATCTGGAGCTGGGGCCATGGGGACTTCGGCAAGCTGGGCCACGGCGACTGGCAGAACCAGCTGCTGCCGAAGAAGGTCGAGGCCTTGGCTGGGCGGCGCGTCGTCGCTGTGTCGGCGGGACGCGACCACAGCCTCACCGTCACCACCGCCAACGCCGTCTTTACCTGGGGCCAGGGCGAGACCGGCTGCCTAGGCCACGGAGAGGACCTGTCCAACCAGCTGCTGCCCAAGAAGGTCGAGGCGTGGGCGCCGGGGCAGTGATGAGAAGCGCGAGAAGCGCGAAAGTGCACGTTCCTATTCGCCGCCACCTGCGAACGTCTCCGAGAGTGGGGAGAGGCGAATCCGGAACGGTAGAGGTAGTGTGACACGCACGGGTGTCGATGGTAGCGAGTGAGTTGCGCGGCTCGCTCAGTGGGAGTTGCTTTGGGCATCGCACTTGGTCTTGGAAAAAAAAAATTGCGTTTTACCCTGCGAAAGACACTACTCTCCCCCTCCCGTCACTCGTCCCCCTTGGCGTGGCGCGCCTCTCCCCCCAGCTCTCGGTATCGCGTACTGCACGAGGCTACCGTGGGCCCCGCCTGCGCGCTGGGGGTTCCCTGCCCTGTCGGGAAGCCTAGCTTTGAACCTGGGGTCGCTACCTAATGCGGGGCTCCTGGACGGGCGATGAAGTTCCCCTTGAATCTCTCGTCTCGCTTTCCCCCCGACTCGGGTCCGTGGGGGGTACTCCCTGTTTTGGCTTTTTGATTTCCCCCCCGCCCCCCCCCCCCCCCTCCTTCCCTCTCCGGGATGAGAAGCGCGCTGCTGTCCCTAGAGGGGGGTCGGGTGGTGAGGGAATTGATTAGGCCTCATGTTGTCCGCGGTCGCCCACGGACGATCGCCGGAGTGGGCCGAAGGACAGAGGCTTGCCTGTGTGGGGGCGCGCGGGCGCCCACTCAGGCTCGGCCTCCGTTGTCTCAGCCTTCATAAATAAATAAATAAAAACGGTCAAACTCTGAGACGAGATGGGATTTAGGGACATGTGTCCCCGCCCTGCACGATCTTGGTGTGAGGGATCTTCAATCCGTCCCCTCACCCCCTGGTCACTACCCGACACTAGAAGAGCAGCAAGAGTTGGGGCTGCGGCTACGGCTGCGGCTGCGGGAGGGGCTATGGTCGCGGGAGAGCCGCTGCGCCGCGTGGGCGCGCCTACACCGCGCTTGCTCCGCTCGCCACCTCTCGCAAAGGTCCAAAGTCATAGCCATCACCTCCTCCGGCAAGTCCTTTTCGCCTATCTTGCCGTCCCTCCATGCCTGGTAGAGCTCGTCGTCATAGCCATATTGCATCACAGCCTGCTGCACTGCGTCGTGCACAACCCCTGCCACCCTATCCCGCGCCTCAGCGTCGGAAAATTCGAGCTCGGAGTCATACCCGGAAGCAGGCGCAGACGGCCGCGGCGATTTGGCAGGCGGCGAGGTGGGGGAGGGAGAGCGCGGCGGTGCGCGCTCGTGGCTCCCGCTGGTGCCAGAAGGGCCAGCTCCCAATGCGCTCAGCCTGTTCTTGTCCACCACCTTGGGAGAAGGGGGTGGGGGTCCACCTCCCTTGGGTGCGGGCTTGCGGTGTTCCTGCTTCCGCTTGCCCGACTTTGGCGGGTTGCGGCCGAAGTTCTTCATGGTGAACCTGTCCGGCTTGCCGCCCTTCCCGACCCTCGTCCACCCCTCGGGCGACTCGTTGGGCCGGGGTTGCTGCGCCTGTTGGTGCTGCGAGTGTGCCTGCGATGCTGCGGCCGGAGCGGCAGCGGCGGCAGACGGTGCCACGGGCGGTGCGGCGAAAGTGGCGGTAGGCTGAGGCTGCGCAGCGTCCTGCGCGGCCCGCTGCCTGGCCTCATCCTCCCGCCTCTTCTCAGACTTGGCCTGGATGATGTACTGATACCCAAGCGGCACCGGGTTGATGCTGACGGAGTGCCAACCGTACCTCTCCATGCGCTCCGCGAGACAATCAATCATCGCGTGGTCGCGTGGCGACACCTTCTGGCCGAGGACGCGCTCGACCATCCGGATCTGACGCACGTGGAACGGCTCCAGGCCCGGCATGGAAGCCTCGGAGTCGGACATGGCCCCGTTTCGCTCAGCCTTCAGTTCACCTCTCCTAGCGCCCGGTTTTGCGTGGCGACCTTCATTTCGGGGTCGAAGGTGCTACACACACTTGCCCCCTGGTGGTCTGGCACTCGGCGTTATACCTACTGGGGTTAGGCTGTTTTTCTTTTATTTTCTGAATTTCGGGGGGGGGGGGAAGTGGGTCCCCGCGGTGTTTTTTCTTTCCTGTCAGTTTTCTTCTATAAAGATCTTGGCAAAAGAGAGGCCGTTTGTGTCGTATTACAAAATCTTTGTTTTCGTTTTTTGTTTTCTTTTTGATTTGTGGCAAACATATTAGAAATACCAAAAGAGGATATGCAGTGAGAAGATACGTTGCACCGTGGATGCTGGGGATCCCCCGTTGCAGGTTACCTCAACTGTCAGGGGTACCGTCCGGTTGAAGGGGCGGGGCGGTGCTGAGCCAGCGGGGTCGGGTCGGGTCGGGTCGGGGCGGAGCGGCGGGGGTTGCACGGGTCGGGGAGTGGGGCGGGTAGGGTGAGGATGGTGGCGTGGGGTGGGGCGGGCGCCGGAGTGGGAGTCATGTGACTGCTTCTGTGGTGGGGGCGACGGCTCCTGAGGAAGCCGTCGCCCGCGCCTTGTCTGTCGTGTACGAATCTTGTTTTTTTGTGGACCGGCGCTCGCAAAAATTCTTCTGGGGATGGCGTCTGACAAAGTCCATCAACATGAAAAAGCCGCACCAGACTTCTCCGCTCGTCGCCCCTCCTCCGCCGCTGCCGCCGCTCTCGCCCTGCGTCAATGGGCGGCTTCCTCGCGCGCCGGTCCGATATAAACCACGACGGAGTTCTGAGCCAGAAGGACCTCGACCTCTGGTCGCAGCAGTACAAAAGACGGTACTGCCACGGGCGCGGATCGGGCGCCGCCGAGGGCCACTACCGCTGTGGCGCCACCGGCGAGTGTGTCCAGGCCGCCGCCACCCTGCCCGCCGCTTCATCACCGCGCACGCGGCTGCGCCGCACCCGCCTCCGCCGCGCCCTCGCCACACCGCCTCTACCACCCTGCGCACACCGCATTGCCGCCCTTGCCCCTGCCTCTCGCGCGCCACTGCCTCTCCACGCATCCGTCTTGGCTGCTTCAGCCAACCTCTCATCTTTCTGCCACACACACACACACACACACACACACACACACACACACACACACACACACACACACACACACACACTACGCACAGCTTTCTCGCACGCACCACGCACGCACGCGCACACGCACCACACGCTCGACGCCTCCCCTCTCTGCGACCCCGCAGCTTCCGAGCCTCGAGCCGTGCCACGCGCCTCCCGAGCAGAACGCCGACGTCGACGACAACGGCGAGATGCGACACGAGATGCGCCGAGATGCGCCACGAGATGCGCCGAGATGCGAGACGAGATGCGCCGAGTTGCGCCGAGTTGCGGAGATGCGACGCAATCTCCCGCCAATCTCCCGCCTCCCGCGCCCCGTCAGGCCGCGTCGAGCCCGCCGACACACTGCCTCTCGAGATCTCTCGAGATCTCTCGAGATCTCTCGAGATCACCCGAGATTGCCCGAGATCTAGGCCGCGTCGAGCCCGCCGACATCAGCATCATCACGGTAATGCCCCTCTGGCCTGCCCTCCTTCGTGCGTGGCGGTGTGAACAGCGTCTCTTCACACCTGCAGCTGTGAACAGGCGTCCCTCGGACTCCCCTTCTGCATGCGCCCGCCGTCGCCGCCGCCGCCACCGCCGCCGCCGCCGTCGCCGCCGCCCTCGCCGCCCTCGCCGCCGCCGCCGCCGCCCCCATCGCCGCCGCCGCCGCCGCCGCCATCGCGCCCGCCGCCGTCGCCGCCGTCGCCGCCGCTGTCTCCTCCCCCCTCGGGCCTTGTGGCGGCGCTTCGCTCGGAGGCGCGCTGTGTGCTGTGCTACCGCTTCGCGCCTCTTCACACTTCTTCACATACCTCCTCACACTCCTCCTCACTCCTCTTCACGCCTCCTCACTCCTCGGTTCACGCCTCTTCACACCCCATGCACGCCTCTTCACGCCCTCGAGCTGTGAACACAGGCGGCCTCCCTCTTCTCGCGCCTCTTGCCGCCCTCCTCTCTCTCGAGGCGCCGAGCGGTTAGCAGAGAGAGAGAGAGAGCCGAGAGGGGCCGAGAGGAGCCAGCCGAGCGATTAGCCAAGGGGAGCCGAGGCGAGACGAGAGGGGCCGAGGGGAGCCGAAAGGAGCCGAGAGGAGCCGAGAGGAGCCGAGAGGAAGGTTCAGGAGCCGAGACAGCAGTAACAGAGAGACCAGATCCAAGGCTGCTGACCAGATGAGGACGTCGATGCGAGTGAAATGAGTCACTCACCTGTTCAACGAACTGAGAGCCCAGGTACCAGATCACGGTGGAGGCTGTCGTCGCCGCCGCCTCCACCCTCCTCACCTGCCTCTGCCTCTGCTGCTGCTGCGCCGGCTGCGGCGGCGGCGGCGGCGGCGGCGACCGTGAGAGGCCCCACGCGGCGGTGGAACCTTCTAGGAAGCTTCTAGGAACCTTCTAGGCGACGAGGACGGAGAGGAGACGCGGCGGTGGAGTGCGCGCAACGCCGCCGGCTACGACGACGAGGACGGTGACGAGTCCGTCTAGGAACCTTCTAGGAACCTTCTAGGAACCTTCTAGGCTACGACGACGAGGACGATGACGAGTCCGTCTAGGAACCTTCTAGGAACCTTCTAGGAACCTTCTAGGCTACGACGACGAGGACGGTGACGAGTCCGTCTAGGAACCTTCTAGGAACCTTCTAGGAACCTTCTAGGCTACGACGACGATGACGATGACGAGTCCGTCTCGCTCTACGCGGGGAGAGAGCAGGCGCGCGCGCGCGCGCGCACATGCACTCCCACACACTCACTCACCCACGCGCACCGGGCCTTGCACCTTCGTTGGATGCCGCTCGCCCACCGGGCCTTGCACCTTGAATGCCGTGTCCGGCTCCTTTCCTCTAGACGTGGAGTCGCGAGGGACTAGGCTGGCCCTCGCCCCACAATATCGTGTGTGTGTGGAGAAGTCTACCTGACCTGAGAGCAGGCGCCGTCTGGAGAGAGCTCGTTTGCAGACTGCTGAGCGACGTAATTAGTTCGTTGATTAGGCGCCGTCTGGCGAGAGCTCGTTTGCTGGGAGCTCCGGCGGCGCGGGCGTGATCGACGGCGAGTATGGCGGCGCTCAGCGGCGGCACAAGGCGCCTCCCTCCTCCTCGTCCTCGCCTGCTCTCTCCTCCTCTCGTCCTCTCCTCCCGCCCCTCCCATAGTACCCTAGAGACCGTACTCGCTCCGCCCGCCTCTCCCCTAGACCTTCCTCCGCTCCACCCTTCCCTCGCCTCCCCCTCCGTGCCCCCCCCCCCCCCCCTCCCCCCCTTCACACCTTGCGCTTATTAGTCACAGTCACACAAACTGCGTGGCGAGGGAGTCGGCCAGCGGAGTAACGACACTGCCACCAGGCGGAGTAGTTTACCTTCCCTCTTCCCTCTTCCCTTGACCCTTCCCTTACCTGTACAATGCCGCAGGCGTCGTACTACATCCCGTCGGAGCAGTCCGAGGTCGAGTTCCAGCAGAGCTGGGCGCGCGCCACGCCCGTGTGTGCGCCGGGCGGCAGCCTCGGGCTGAGCTTGGCCATGGGAACCGGCGGGCGGCGCGACGGCTTCACGAGGCCCGACGGAAACGACGAGCTCTGAGGAGGGAAGAGAGGGAGCTGGGCAGCCACGACCCACCACGTCTTTTCCCCGACAGTAAAAACGAATAATTCAGGGGAAAAGAACAGAAATCAGGGCATCACCAGCGCCAGGGCTACGGCTTTAGCCCAGGAGAGAGCCGCAACAGTGTACGACACGCGATCATGCATGCCCTCGGGAAGCCACATCACGGCCTCGCAACAACAAGAAGGCCCAGAGGTGCAGCAGCGGGGGCGGCCCGCAGGAACAGTGGACCATGCACAATCCTCACCGTCCCGGATTCGCCTCTCTCCACTCTCGGATACGTCTGTGCACCATTTCACCCTTCTCATCACTGCCCCGGCGCCCACGCCTCGACCTTCTTGGGCAGCAGCTGGTCCGACAGGTCCTCTCCGTGTCCTAGGCAGCCGTGGGGGCCCTCGCCCCAAGTAAAGACGGCGCCGTTGGTGGTGACGGTGAGGCTGTGGTAGACCCCAGCCGACACAGCGTCGTTGCGCTGGCCCGCAAAGGCCTCGACCTTCTTGGGCAGCAGCTGGCGCTGCTGGTCGCCGCGGCCCAGCTGGCCGTGAAAACCAGAGCCCCAGCTCCAGACAGCTCCGTCGGCGGCGAGGGCGAGGCTGTGCCCGCCTCCAGCCGACACAGCGACGACGCGCTGGCCAGCAAAGGCCTCGACCTTCTTGGGCAGCAGCAAGATCTGCTCGTCGCCGTGGCCCAACCGGCCTTGGCCTCCATAGCCCCAGCTCCAGACGGCGCCGTCGGCGGTGAGGGCGAGGCTGTTTTGGCCACCAGCTGACACAGCGACGACGCGCTGCGCCAACACCTCGATCTTCTTGGGCAGCAGCTGGTCCTGCTCGTCGCCGTGGCCCAACCGGCCGTCCAAACCAAAGCCCCAGCTCCAGACAGCGCCGTCAGCGGTGAGGGCGAGGCTGTGGTGCTGTCCAGCCGAGAGAGCGAGGACACACTGGCCAGCAAAGGCCTCGACCTTCTTGGGCAGTGACTGGTTTTGCTGGTCGCCGTGGCCCAACCTGCCTTGGCTTCCATAGCCCCAGCTCCAGACGCTGCCGTCGGCGGTGATGGCGAGGCTGTGGTTGCCTCCCGCCGACACAGCGACGACGCGCCGGCCAGCAAAGGCCTCGACCTTCTTGGGCAGCAGCTGCGTCTCCTCGTCGCCGTGGCCCAAGCAGCCAAACCTTCCGCAGCCCCAGCTCCAGACAGCTCCGTTGGCGGTGAGGGCGAGGCTGTGCCTCCCTCCAGCCACCACGCTCACGGCGCGCTCATCCAGCGTCGACGGGAGGCGGGTCGGCGTGGTGAGCCGCGTCACGCCCTCGCCGTGGCCGAGCAGGCCTGGGTAGATCCCCTCACTGCCGCACGACGAGAGCCGCCCCTCGCCGACGATGAAGAGGCTGTGGGAGGAGCCTGCCGCCGCCCTCGCCGGCGGGTTGGACTCGCGCAGCAGCGCAGCGAAGCACAGCCACCGCACGGCGCAGCTCTCGCCCTCTGGCAGCGCCGGCAGCTCGAAGCCGCGCTCTTGCGCCCACAAGCGGATGCCCTCCAGCGCAAGCGAGGCGTGGAAGAGCAGCGAGACGGCTGCGGCGCGAGCGATGTCGGCGGGGTCGCAGTGAGAGAGGGCGCGCACGAGGAGCTCCGTGGGGAGGTCGAGGAGGCGGATGGGCGGCGGCGTGCTTGGCGAGGGGGCGGCGGTGGAGGCGGGGGCGAGGCGGCGCGAGCGGCGGCGCGGCAAGATGGACATCGCGAGGAAAAGAAAAACGTCGAGCAAACCTCGGAAACCTCCACCCATGCCGTTCTCCCATCCCTCCCTTGGGTTGTGTGTTTTCTTTCTTTCTTTCTTTCCACCCATACCACGCCTCGACTCGGACACGGTGTTCCGAGGGCAAGGGAGAGGGGCTGGCTCCTAGCCCGAGAGGGGAGCTTCCGAGACCCACTACATGACCACGCACGCATCATCCCGCGGCCTGGCGGTCGGCGGGATTGCAATCAGTCTTCGCGTGCCGCCTGTCGTTCGCTCGGGCGCCTTCGGCGTCGGGGTGGCGAGCAGGGGACGCGGCTCTGAGCGCCCAGCAACGCGTGCCGGATGGAGTCCGGCCGCGGGTGGCTAGGGAAGTTCGCTCAGGATGTGTGGCAGTCAGTTTGGCTGAGTGTCTTGTCTTGTGGTTCTGTGTGTCGCTCCTGTGTGACCGTCATCGCCCGTCTAGCGTCCACCCATACCGCGTTGGTGTCCCAGTCGTTGGTCGGACTGTGTTTCGCCTTCCCATCAATCAATCAATACCGCGTTGGTGTCCAGTCCGAGCCTGGCTGTTCTTCACCTTACTACCTACCTACCTACCTACCTTCATAGCGACGAGTAGCTCGCAGAGATCCACGAGGGCACTGTTGTCGAGAGCTTTTTCTTCTTGGGAGGAGGGGAGGGGAGGGGAGGCTCTGCCATCAGCTGCTGTCGAGCCGAGTCGGCGGTAGTTGCCGCAGCTGCGCCGCATTGTCGCTCAACGCTCATGTGCGTGTCGGCCGTCACCCCCCGTCTTGCGTCCACCCCGATACCGCGCTGGTGTCCCAGACCGTTGGTCTGACTGTGTTTCACCTTTCGACACATACATTTATTGTCACTCAGGTAGTGCCCCCGCACCGCCAACAACAGGAGGTGCCAGTTGCGCGACAACCGAGGCGAATCGGTCTCGACCCCCATCACACATCCTGGTCTCGCCACGACCTCAACCGCGCGGGCGAGCACACGAGCGGCCTCTCGCAACACAGCAGCACCACGGCGAGCCAAAAGATGAGCGCCACGGCCAGGCTAGCCGCTCCCGCGTCCCCAGGACGGACGCCCGCGAGCCTCAAATGGCGGCGCGACGCCCACACTACTACTCGGCTTCTGCCCAGCATGGGTGGCAAGGCGCCGCCGCCGCCGGCCTCCCGCAGCTCGCTGCAGTTCCAGGGCTGTGTGGGGCAGCGAAGCGAGTGGACGACTTCGGGCGGCTGCTCGCCCTGGTACCCGCACGCGCTCGCTTCGCCCGGCGTGCGGCGGAGCACGTCCAAGGCCGTGACCGAAGCCTCGCCGCGCACTTGCCCGCCACTCGCTACTCCTGCGCCGTGCGCCGACGGCGCCCCGCCCGCGGCTGCCCTCTCTACGTGATGTTGGTAGAGGGCACCGACTGCGCCCGCCTAGTGCGGCAGTAGCGAGCTTAGCGGAGCGACATCCAGGACAGAGCCGAGCTGGGTCCAAGGTGTGTAGCCGAGTTGGCTGTTGCCTTGTGCGGTGTCAGCATGCCGACGTGCCACAGGTGTGCAATGAAGAGCGGTTGGCCGCCGCAGAGGTCGGCCGCCTTGTAGCCCAGCGGCTGAAAATTGCAGCCGCAGGGTAGGTGGTGCAGCGACTCAGGGTGCAGCCGCAGCCAGTTGTTGAGGAACTCCTGATCTCCCCACTCCGCCTGCCGATGCGATGCGGGCAGCATGGCCGCAGTCCGCCTTGTCGCCGCGACGATGCGTGCTGCAAACCGCGCCGCCCGCATCCTCCCTAGGTGAAGGAGCAGCACGCCCCCGTTGAGCGGCGCACCCCCAGCACCCTCGCGACACCGCGCGCCAGCGAACTCGTAGGCCAACGGCCAGCATCGCGATGGGAAGGGGCCGCACATCGCGCCCATGTCAAACACTGCACCGATGTAGGCGGGAGCTGGCAGCGGGGCGAGGCACGGCTGTGGGTCCTGAGTCACGACCGTGTCCAGGTCGAGCACGAGCACACTGCCCTTGATCCCGAGCAGTAGTTGCGCAAGGAAGAGCTTGCACACTGAGGAGAAGTGCATTGCGGTGAATGGTGCGAGGGGCCGGGTGAGGCCGACGCAGCGCGCAACATCGTAGCAGCTGGTGCGAAGCGGCGCGGTGGCGGATGCGGCCGCAATTGCCGCACCGGCCCGGCAGGAGGGAGCGTCGGAGACGAGATGGAGATGCAAAGGTGACCTGTAGTTGACGACGAAGGACCGGATGAGGCCGCCTGCTGCGCTTGGGTAGCGACTCGCTCGCATGGCCGCGGCACCGCCGCCGCCACTGCGGCCGGCGAGAATGATTGCCACGTGCGACATGGATCTAGCTGATGTCGCCTCTGACACTGACGGCACGTCCGTTGGCCGGTCTGATGGCAGGGCACTCGTGGCAGAGCTGTTGTGCAGGCGCTGCAGTGTCGCATTGTACTCTCCAGCCGCAACCGACCAGTCTCGCCTGTAATAGTCGGAGGCCCTGTACAGGGCGCGAGCCTCGGCACGCCGCAGGACAGTCACGCCGTCTGGCGCCATGCGTGAGCGTGACGCAGGCGTATACTCGGCTCGGCGGGCGAAGACAGAAAGAATTTAAACAAAACAACTCTCTCTCACAGCAGACAGGCTCGACACAGGAAGAAAGAATTCAACAAAAAGAACTCTCTCGGACAGCACACAGGTTCGACACAGGTACCAAAAGAGGCACAGCCTGCGACGGACCTTTAGAAGGCGCCGTCGTCCTCATGGAGGTGGGCACGATCGGGGGGACAGTCGAATCCGCGAGCACCGCAAAGAAAGAAACAGAGCATGAGCGAGAGTTGGGAGGACGGCACGCCGCCACCACACATCTCAAAACAAAAGCACGTCTCGCGCGCGCGTGAACAGGGCTCCAGGCCCCAAATTACGTGTGAGTGTTAGAGTTGTTTGGTATTGCTAAAAATCTCTCTCTCTCACATCTCGCTTCTGCCTTCTCGGCGCGCGCAACGAGATTTTTTTGGACGGGAAAGTTCTTCTTTGACGGCCGTTCTGAGATTCGCGCTTTGTGTTTCTTTTGGGGGGGTTTGTTGGAGTTTGTCTGTTGTTTGAGAATAGTTTGAGGTGGTCACCCTGCACCCATTTGACCGCCAGCGTCAATGGTCTTTCGGTCTGACAGGCGCTTCCTAGATGTACTGTGTGCCAATTCTCGCAACTCGCAACTGTGGTCTAGCTGTCGAGCTGACACCTTTCCTGGAAACCTCGTACGCGAGCCTGCGGGAAGGGTCAGCGCGATCGGATCTAGAGACATCAAACTATCGTACCTTCCGCGTGGAGCATGAGCGCGTGCTGTGGTATGTCTGCGCCTTGGCTGCCCCCGCTGCGCGCCTCCCCCTTTCGCCCCTTGCGCAGGAGCTCACAACTGAGGTGCGTCCGAGAGATGCCGCCCTGCAGGCCACTCCCCTGGCGTCCACTCCTCTCGCTCACTCCTCTCGCTCACTCCTCCTCCGAATCCGACTCTGGCGGCGCGCACGACCGCACCTACCACAGGAGCAAAGCTGGCGGTAAGAGCGCGGTGTGAAGCCGCGACCTGCGATCGCCAGTCAGTACTCGGCTCCTCTCGGCTCCTCTCGGCTCCCCTCGGCTCCTCTCGGCTCCTCTCTGTTCAAGCACCTGTCGCGTCTGGTGGTCGACTCTCTGCCACTCACCCTCCGCCACCTACTCGCAGCTGCACTCTTCACAGCCGCACTCCTCACAGCTGCACTCCTCACACTCGCAGTTGCCACCTCCCGCCGCTCCATCCGCGCGAGGCAGCGCGCGCCGCCGGCCCCCTGCCTCTGCCCCTCGGCCTGCGTGCTGAATCCACCAACGTGAGAGCACCGCGTGAGTACAACGGGCAGGAAGACAGTGCATACAGCGGAACACAGCGGACGACACCGGGATGCATGTCTCTCGAGCGCTGGTTGGGATGCATGAACACGAGTTCTGCTGCTAGGCCCCTCGGTGTGTGTGCCAGTCCGCGCCGGTCCGCGCCCTTGTCGTGCCAGTGTGCTGTGCGAGAGGCTTGCGTGTTAAGAATTCTAGTCGCCTCGACCTGCTAGGGAAGTTCGCTCAGAAGCTGTGGCAGCCCCATTGGCTGAGTGTCTTGTCTTGTGGCTCTGTGTGCCGCTCCTGTGTGACCGTCACCGCCCGTCTAGCGTCCACCCATACCCCGCGGTAGTGTCCCAACATTGGTCGGGCTGTGTTTCGCCTTCCCATCTATCTATCATTCGGCCTGCAGCGCCAAATCGCGGACCAGCCAGTGCTCATCGCGGTGCGCCTAGACTCAAGGGCGCCTTCATGAACTGATCCGGTCATTGGAGTCGGACCCTTCCGGTGCTCGTGGCGGTGCGCCAGCACTGCCGCGCCGCTGTCAAGTTGTACGCGGTATGGGAGAGTGTGCGCGGCGCCGCCTATGGGGAAGGGTCCGGAAGGGTCCCGGAAGGGCCCTGGAAGGCGGACGCGGTGCGGGAGAGTGTGCGTGGCGCCGCCGCTCACGTGCTCGCCGTAGAGCGTCGCCTGTGGTGCTAGTGACTAATAATTTAAGATTGACAACTGAGAGCGTCGCCTGTGGTGCTAAAAACGAATCATTTATGATTGATAGTTGAGAGCGTCGCCTGTGGTGCGTGGAGGACGTGTCGGTCATTGGAGTTGGAGCTGATCATTGGTGGTCGAGCGTCGCGTCGTCGATGTCGCCATATCTCCCCATATCTCGCCATATCTCCCCATATCTCGCCATATCTCCCCATGCAGAGCGTCGCCTCGCCATATCCGCCTCGCCATATCTCCCCATATCTCCCCATATCTCGCCATATCTCCCCAGAGCGTCGCCTCGCCAGATCTCCCCATATCTCCCCATATCTCGCCATATCTCGCCTCGTCGAGAGGGACGTCGACGGCGACAACCTGACAGACACCACCAAACCGACTCAACGAGCTCTGCCACACCGGGCCGACGGGGGCGGCGGAGACCACGCCGCCGATCCCTGCGGGCGCGCATCCAGTGCAGTGCAGTCTACAGGGCAAGCGGCAGCCCCCACCGTCCCGGCCGCCCAGACGGAGTACGCGTCGGACGGGTCCTCCACCGCACACGCGACGCGATCGCCGGCGGCGAAGCGGCGCGGCTTGGCGGCGGGCTTGGCGGCGGGCGGCGGCAGGCAGTACGAGGTCCACTCGAGCCCATCCTAGTGGCGAGTGAGTGAGTGACCGCTCTGGTGTCCCAGTCGCAGTACGAGGTCCACTCGAGCCCATCCTAGTGGCGAGTGAGTGACCGCTCTGGTGTCCCAGTCGTTGGTCTATCCTAGTGGCGAGCGAGTGAGTGACCGCTCTGGTGTCCCAGTCGTTGGTCTAACTAGCTAGTGACCGGCCAACGAGCTGGCGGCAAGCAGTACGACGCCCACGTGGGCCATCTAGTGCGCGGCTTCATAGAATGCTTTGTGTGAGGCGCCCCTCCCCGAGGCAGAACCTGTCGCTGTCCTGGGCAGAGCACGGCTCCTCGCTCCCGGCTTCTCGCGGCTCCTCTCCCCATATCTCCCCATGCAGAGCGCCGCCTCATCGACATCTCCCCATATCTCGCCTCTCGGCTACGCGCGAACCTCCCGCTGCCCAAAGCAAACCTCGGCTCGGCACACGTAGACCTAAGGAACGGAACGCCAGCCCTTCAACGCCCATGCATTCAGCGCCTCGGCGCGGCGCACGCGCACACCTCGTCCGTCGGCACAGAGATGAGCCGTCCTTCGGGCGGGTCGATCTTGACCTGAATGAATGAATGGAAACTAATGAATTAACTTCATTAATGAGCCGTCCGTCGGGCGGGTCGATCTTGACCACGTACGGCAGCACAGTCTGGCCGGTAGGGTCGGCCGGGTCCTCCTCGTGTGTGGCCTGTGATGCAAGGGCCGACACGCCTGACTTGGTGACTCCTGCCCAGGATTGGTCGGGCCCTACTCCTCGCCTGCACGGCGATGCATGCTTCCGTCTCCACCGATACCAAATCACCACTCAACCTCCCTCGCCCGCTCGCTCGCCCAACGGGCAGTCTCGTCGGAAGGGCCTCGGAAGAGTCTCGGAAGTGTCTCGGAAGTGTGTCTCGCCTGGATGGTGCCGCTCGCCCACGGGCAGTCGCCTCCGATGTTGCACACCACGCGGTCGCCCCGCACGAAGCGGAGCGGCTGCTGCGCCTGCTCATACCTCGCAATGCACGCATCCACGCCCACGCCGACGCGCTGCTGGATGAGCTCGAGGTCTCCGGCGTGCAGCTCTGCGCGCCGCTCGTCGGTCATGCGGCCGACGGTGCCGGCCACCACCTCGTCCATCAGCTCGTTGTAGTCCTGCTGCGTCAGCCGCTGGAGCACGTCGTACTCCTGGAGACAGTCAGAGACGGCTCGGGGAAAGGTCTGTGCCGTGGCGGAGATGCCGCGCAGCGGCGTGGCGAGGCGCACGCAGAGAGAGCGTGGACGATCAGGCTCGTGTGGAGGTGAGTCGGGGGAGCGTGCTGTTGTCGATGGAGTGGTCATTGCTGCCTGGATCCGAAGCTCGACCGCCGCCTCGACGAAGAGCCGGTCCGGGACGACCCTCTCCGGCGGATTGCGAAGACGCGCGAGCGCCGCCGCCTGAAACGCGGCTCTTTCCTCCTCGGTCATGGGCTGCGACGACATTGCCGGCGTTCACGCGCGCCCAGCGATGGCCCAAAAGAAGAAAAGGTCCGCGTGCTGTTTAATGCCTTCTCAAGCACTCCGGATTTTTATTCTTTTCCTCGCGATGTCCACCCCGCCGCGCCGCCGCTCGCGCCGCCTCGCCCCCGCCTCCACCGCCGCTCCCTCGCCAGACACGCCGCCGCCCGCCCGCCTCCTCGACCTCCCCACGGACCTCCTCGTGCGCGCCATCTCTCACTGCGACCCCGCCGACATCGCTCGCGTCGCGGCCGTCTCGCTGCTCTTCCACGCCTCGCTTGCGCTAGAGGCCATCCGCTTGTGGGCGCAAGAGCGCGGCTTCGAGCTGCCGGCGCTGCCAGAGGGCGAGGGCTGTGCCGTGCGGTGGCTGTGCTATTCGGCGCTGCTGTGCGAGGCCAACCCGCCGGCGAGGCTGGCAGCAGGCGACCGGCACAGCGTCTTCGTCGTCGGCGAGGGGCGGCTCTCGTCGTGCGGCAATGCGCCGACTGCGCCGACCTTCTATTCAGGACTCCTCGGCCACGGCGAGGTGGTGACGCGGCTCACCACGCCGACCCGCCTCCCGTCGACGCTGGGCGCCGAGCGCGCCGTGAGCGTGGCGGCTGGAGAGTACCACTGTCTGGCCCTCACCGGCGGCGGCAGCGTCTGGAGCTGGGGCCATGGAGGCTTGGGCGCGCTGGGCCACGGCGACCATGAGCATCAGTGGCAGCCGACGAAGATCGAGGCCTTGACTGGCCAGCGCGTCGTCGCTGTGTCGGCTGGACGGAGCCACAATCTCGCCCTCGCCGCCAACGGAGCTGTCTGGAGCTGGGGCTGGGGAAGCTGGGGCGGGCTGGGCCACGGCGACCATCAGGACCAGCTGCTGCCCAAGAAGGTCGAGGCCTTTGCAGGGCAGCGTGTCGTCGCTGTGTCGGCTGGAGGCATGCACAGCCTGGCCCTCACCGCCGACGGCTCTGTCTGGAGCTGGGGCAATGGAGCCTTTGGCCGGTTGGGCCACGGCGACCGGCAACACCAGCTGCTGCCGAAGAAGATCGAGACCTTCGCTGGCCAGCGCGTCGTCGCTGTCTCAGCTGGAGAGAGCCACAGTCTCGCCATCACCGATGGCGGCAGTGTCTGGAGCTGGGGCGATGGAGGCCAAGGCCGGTTGGGCCACGGCGACCAGCAGAGCCAGTTGCTGCCCGAGAAGGTCGAGGCCTTGGCGGGCCAGAGCGTCGTCGCTGTCTCGGCGGGAGGCCACCACAGCCTCGCCATCACCGCCGACGGCGCCGTCTGTAGCTGGGGCGATGGAGACTGCGGCAAGCTGGGCCACGGCGACCAGCAGGAGCAACTGCTGCCGAAGAAGGTCGAGGCCTTTGCTGGGCAGCGCGTCGTCGCTGTGTCGGCAGGAGGCGGGCACAGCATCGCCCGCACCGGCGACGGCGCCGTCTTTACCTGGGGCGTGGGCGAGGACGGCTGCCTAGGCCACGGAGAGGACCTGTCCAACCAACTGCTGCCCAAGAAGGTCGAGGCGTGGGCGCCGGGGCAGTGAGACTAGATGAGCTCGCCGCCGCCGCCGCCGCACTCCATGGAGCGTTCGCCGTCGCCGACGTCGGCTCGCCGTCGCCGCGGCCGCCCTCCGCGGCGAACTTGCGGCCGTCACTGTCGGCATCGCCGTCGTCGGCATCGCAATGCCGCCTCCCTCGGGCAGCTCAGCCAGAAAAACACTCCCCGCCCCGGAGTTTGGAGTTAAAGACGCGGGCGCAGAATTTCTTTTGCTGAATTTCTTGCTCGGGTCGGGTTAGGGGCGGGGTTGTGGGGTGTGGACTGTGGTGGGGATGTCGGGGTGGGGAGTGGGTGAGCGCGGAGACGGTTTCTGAGGAAGCCGTCGCCCGCGCCTCGCCTGTCGCGCGAATCGTGTCGTGCGACCGCCTATAAAATTCTTGTTAGTTTTTCGCGGAAAATTCTTTTTCTCGCGATGTCCACCCCGCCGCGCCGCCGCTCGCGCCGCCTCGCCTCCGCTTCCACCGCCGCTCCCTCGCCAGACACGCCGCCGCCCGCCCGCCTCCTCGACCTCCCCACGGAGCTCCTCGTGCGCGCCCTCTCTCACTGCGACCCCGCCGACATCGCTCGCGCCGCGGCCGTCTCGCTGCTCTTCCACGCCTCGCTTGCGCTGGAGGGCATCCGCTTGTGGGCGCAAGAGCGCGGCTTCGAGCTTCCGGCGCTGCCAGAGGGTGAGGGCTGCGCCGTGCGGTGGCTGTGCTATTCGGCGCTGCTGTGCGAGTCCAACCCGCCGGCGAGGGCGGCAGCAGGCCGTCAGCACAGCCTCTTCATCGACGGCGAGGGGCGGCTCTCGTCGTGCGGCACAGCGGACGAGGACGAGGAGGACCTTGAGGAGGTTCCAGGCCCCCTTGGCCACGGCGAGGGCGTGACGCGGCTCAGCACGCCGACCCGCCTCCCTTCCCCGCTGGGCGGTGAGCGTGCCGTGAGCGTGGCGGCTGGAGATTTCCACTGCCTGGCCCTCGCCGCCGACGGCGCCGTTTGGAGCTGGGGCGGTGGAGCCTGGGGCAAGCTGGGCCACGGCGACCAGCAGACCCAGCTGCTGCCCAAGAAGGTTGAGGCCTTTGCTGGCCAGCGTGTCGTCGCTGTGTCAGCTGGAGGCATGCACAGCCTCGCCCTCGCCGCCGACGGTGCCGTCTGGAGCTGGGGCTTTGGAAGCCAAGGCCGGTTGGGCCACGGCGACAGGCAGAGCCAGCTGCTGCCCAGGAATGTTGAGGCCTTTGCTGGCCAGCGTGTCGTCGCTGTGTCGGCTGGAGGGAGGCACAGCCTCGCCCTCACCGCCAACGGAGCTGTCTGGAGCTGGGGCTGGGGAGGCCAAGGCCGGTTGGGCCACGGCGACGAGCAGCGCCAGCTGCTGCCGAAGAAGGTCGAGGCGTTTGCTGGCCAGCGCGTCGTCGCTGTGTCGGTTGGAACTGCGCACAGCCTCGCCCTCACCGCCAATGGAGCTGTCTGGAGCTGGGGCTTGGGAGGCGTGGGCCAGCTGGGCCACGGCGACACGCAGAACCAGCAGCTGCCGAAGAAGGTCGAGGCCTTTGCAGGGCAGCGCGTCGTCGCTGTGTCGGCTGGAGGCGGGCACAGCCTCGCCCTCACCGCCGACGGCGCCGTCTGGAGCTGGGGCAGCGGAGACGAAGGCCAGCTGGGCCACGGCGACGAGCAGCTGCAGCAGCTGCCGAAGAAGATCGAGGCCTTGGCGGGGCAGCGCTTCGTGTCCGTAGCGGCTGCGTGGCAGCATAGCCTCGCCATCACCGCTGACAGTGCCGTCTTCACGTGGGGCCACGGCGAACACGGCTGCCTAGGCCACGGAGAGGACCTGTCGAACCAGCTGCTGCCCAAGAAGGTCGAGGCGTGGGCGCCGGGGCAGTGATGAGAAGGGCGAAGGGTGCAAGGTTCCGTGTTGCCGCGTCGCACACGTGCCTATTCGCGCCGCCGGCACTGGTGGTGGCTTGGGCGGCCCTCCGACGCTCGCCACCTGCGACGTATGCGAGAGTTGCGAGGGGCGAATTCGGGACGGATGAGACTGATGCATGGCTGTGATGTCAAAAAAAAACTGTTCAGTTTTACGAAAAAGGGAGCTACCTGCTCCGGCGACACTAGGGACTCGGGCCTGATCCCGCACAAAACATCTCCACACACTCTCTCCTCTCTATGACACGACTCTCCGACCTTGGGCTAGATTCCCATATTTCACCACAAGCGCCAAACTGCTTCGCCGCGCGCTGCTTACAGCGTCAAGTGCGGCCCTTAGCTGAGTAGAACTCGAAGTGGGCGTCGAGGGGGCCTATAGTAGAGTGTGAGCCCGCGCGCTGCAAAGCTCGAGTGTGGGCGATGGCGCGAGCTGGGCCATGTACTAATTGCGTGTGACTGTTTCTGCCGTCTTTGAGGGGGCGTGGGCGTAGGAGTGGTGCTCTGCTACCCTTGCAGCCGAGCGCCTTCTCTCAGCTCCATTGCCTCTAGGGGGTTGTGGCCGTGGATTTGGCCCCCTAGCCCCCCTCTCCGAGAGCAGGCCTGTCCAGTCTGTGTGGGTGGGGCGCCGTCGTGGCGTGAATCTTGCCTGCCCGTCGTGGCGTGAATCTTGCCTGCCGATGTTGGGGTGTTGCCGAGGTGGCGTGTCGGGGTGTCGCCGTACGCGGAGGGTAGGCAAGCGGTGGTGGGGACGGGTTCCGGGGCTTTGTCGAGCGTGGTAGTCGCCTCTGGTCTCGAGGTGTGAATGGAGCTGTGTGTCAGCTCTGACTATCTCGCGTGATATCGGCCGCGTTGGCGGTTTCAGCGTGCTTCAGGCGAGGGATTTGGTTGGTGAGGGCGCGGGTGGAACGCGTCCGAGGGATCGCGGGCGCGGGCGAGTGCCGAAGGCGGTGTGGCGCGCCTCAGACCGAGGTCTGTTTGCGCCTGTTTGCGCCTGGTCGCTTGCATAGGGTCAATCTCGGCGGTTGAGTTAGTGTTGGCACCCCGAGTGACTGGCTTGATTGTTGGGCTGAGTGCGAGCCCTAGGGCGCCTCATCCGGCAGGCTGTCACTCGGCGGGGGTGGGGAACGCGAGACGGGGTCCATTTGTGGTTGGGACCGTGCGTGCGGGGTTGGGCGACTCGCAGCCGTGGGTGGGCACTGGGACATTGTTGACGCGCCTGCGGGCGTGCCTGCGGGCGCGTTTGAAAGCGCTGATGCGCCTCCTGCGAGCTATCCGTGGCAGCAGGAGCGCGGTTTTTCGTGAGAGGGTGTGAATCACCGTGTGTGCACCGGGCATTGGTGGATGGAGTTTAAGCGCGCAGAGGCGTGGTGAGAGGAGGGCGGCCATGCAGAGGCTGACTCGGGGATGCCTACTGGGATGGCGGCCGCAGGCTGCGGTGTGAAGGGCAGTCGCCGAACCACGGAGTCAAGGAGAGCCATAGAGCCGAAGAGCCACAGCAGTGGCCCGGCTGCCATCAGCAGCTGCTCTGCGAGATTGCATCTCGCTACTCTCGGTGAAGTAACTCTGGGTACAGGAATTGTATGCCCCTGCTGGCTGTGACCGGGATAGGCCCCCGTTGGCCCGGGGGAGCTGCGGCTCACGCCCAGCCCCCCGCGTGTCGTCGCCGCCATGAGTGCACGTGGAACCGCACAGAATGTGCGATTGGCACATGCTGGACCCGTTACCTCGCCTCGCGGCGAGGTCGGCGCGACAAACCGCAATCGAGCGGGCGCAGCCGCTACGATTGCGGCGGGCTGACCGGCGGTGAGCGCTGTCGCTGCCGCTCCGAGCTTCCCCAGAGTCAGCAGCACAGCAAGCAACCCGTGTACGGCCTCACGCACAGTGGAGGGTTGTCGGCACCTGTCGGCGCCAGTCGCCCTTCCAGCGCAGTGAAGCCGCGCCGTGTGCTGCTGCCGAGCCGCCGCAAGTCGGCTTTGAGGCCGACTTGTGGCTGGCAGTGGAGCCCTGAGCATGCTCGAGGACTGTGCCAGAGTTGAGGTACTGCGGCGTACATTGCTCAACACTGCGAACGAATTTTGACATGAGACCAACGCGCATGCGTTGGTTTGCAGTGACCTCGCCTGCGTCGTGCGACGCGGCGCGGACCAGGTGAGGCGATCGTCCGCCCCGACGGCGGGCCGGACGGATGGGTACGTCGTCATAGGGTTCGCGACGATAAAAAAGATTTTTTTATGGCTGTGATGTCCGAACCCCGAGCCCGACAGACATGAATGTACCGTGTAGAGTGCTGTTTTTCGCTTTCTCGCGTTGTGTCAGATCGTGCCACGGCGACCCGCAACCATCGCCAGCAGAGCTGCCCAAGCAGGTCGAGGCCTTTGATGCTGGTTGCTGGAGCGTGGACAGGGGGGGACAGCCGCGCGTAAAGCCGTAGCCCGCCGAGCGCCGAAGGGCGCCCCCCCCCCCCCCCCCCTTGTTGCGGCAGAAAATATTGAGAGTCTCAGGGGCGAGGGAGGGAGAAAGTTGAGAGAGCGGAGAGGGAGGAGAGATGGAGAGGAGAGCCACACCGCATCGCCGTCGGGGGGAGAGGGGGGACGACACTGCTTCGGCAGCGTGCACCTCGATCCTGTACCGTGTTTGTGATGACCCCCCCCAATGAACACACCAGAGAGGGAGGGCGAGACGATCGAGGGGTCCCGTACCATGCGGAATCGACCCTATCCAGTGCTCAAGTGCTCAAGGAGAGTCTAGGGTACCCAAACTAGACCCCCCCCTTGGCGCGTCGTCTTTTCGTGCGAAACAGCGCGATCTGGGGCGGGGCATGGGGTGGGGCTACATGCGCTCGCGGGGCTCCCCGACGGGGCAGGCCTCGTGCTGATGGACCCAGCCGAGGTGCCCGACCAGTCGGAGTGGCGCTGACGCGCTGCGCGCGACCACCAGCCAGCTTTTGGCGGCGTCGAGGACGGTGCGTAGATCGCGCCGCCACTCTCCGGTCCATCCGGAATTTTGTCGTTTTAGTTAGCACTGCTGCTGCAGACAGGGCCCGCGTGACCCCATGCCCTTCCCATATCTCGTGAGCTGAGGCGTGGCGTCACCCCGGTGACCGCCCACAGGTGGCGGATCGCGAGCGCGGCGGGTGTGCCGCTCGAGCAGACCAGGCTGAAGCCACCTCAGGACCCCACCTCGAGCCGGTGGCGCCACCCGCGACGCTGCCCGCCTTCGCCGCGCCAGCCACCTGCTCGCTGCAGCCGCAGCGCGCGGTGCCCGACCACCGGCGCGCCCGCCCGCTCGCCTTCTCGCGCCGCCTCTCGGCGCGCAAAGCCGCTCACACACCGCGTACTCAGCCATCGGCGCGACATCACTCCCGCGCAGGCACCTCGCGACGGGTCGGCGCACTCGTGCGGCTCAACGCAGAACTACGGAGCGACCTCCGCCGCGGCTCGGCGCTGCCCATGGCAGCAACAGGTGCCGCCCCACCACCCGCCTGCTGCCTCTGCCTCTCTCAGCCATGCGACCCCTCCGCCAATGCACACCTCAAACGCGACGTCAGATCCCGCTGCGACTGGCAACATTCGCGGCGATGAGGCCTCCGCCAGCACTGATCGTCACAACTCGTCTGTTAAGCTACACGTTTTTGCCCTCTGCAGGTGAGCGGACCGCTGCAGCCGCGGTGGAGCCGCGGGTCGGGTGAGGGAATGACCTTTTGGCGCGGCGCTGCTATGTGCCTGCGCGCTCATGGCGCCTTCAGGGGTGCACCTGAGGCGTGTAGACTGCGGGGCGCCGCGATAGCGCGGCGCCGACGGTTGTGTCGCGCACTGTCACACCGTCGACACGGTCACAGTGTGTGTGCAGTGCGTCCACTCCGGCGACCGTGACGCCGTCGGTTCTCGCCTATACCGGCTAGTGTGGAGCTCTCAGTGTGGTTGCGTGTTTTACTAGTGATGCTGCACTAGGCGGCCCGTTTTTAGCAAAAAGCAGATACCACATCGCGCGTGGTCATCGAAAAACCGCATGTTCGCCCGTCTGGGACCTCTTCGTACGGCTCCAAAAACCGCTCCTTAACGACGGCTTCGCGGCCCGGCGGTCGATCTGCGCCTTCTCAGCGGTGGAGGGGATGTGGTAGGTACGTGCGGACCGCGTGGTGTTGCGACGGTTTGACGAGTCCGACTCCCAGCGTCGACTCTGCGACCCCACGGAGCCTCTGCTGCTCCGGGGGGGGGGTCTGCAGACCACCCGGCCGAACTTCAGAGTGGCGGTGCTCCTCAAATACCGCTCAAACGCCCACGATGTTGTGGAGGGGACATATGCTGATGATCCTGGCCCGATTGGTTCGCTCAGAAAGCTTCTGGGCGGTCGTTAAGGTTCGCTCCCCGCACACCGGCCCGGAGTTTGGGTACCCTAGAAGAGCCTTTGAGCCTTGGCACCAGCCAGGCAATTAGTTTGGCCCTGGCACACCAGCCTTGGCAGTTGATTTGGCCTTGGCACCAGCCTTGGCGGGCGGGCACGCGATATGCACAGCCACACTACATTAGGTGCTCACCTCAACACCTTGGGTGCAGTCCCTCTGACCCTACCCCCTCCTGGCCGCATCCCGATAGTTGTGCGAGGGAGTTTGCTTTTCTCGTATTTTGTATTTCCACCCCGCCGCGCCGCCGCTCGCGCCACCTCGCGGCCGCCAGCGCCTCGCCCTCCACGCCGCCGCCCACCCGCCTCCTCGACCTCCCCACGGAGCTCCTCCTCCGCGCCCTCTCTCGCTGCGACCCCGCCGACATCGCTCGCGTCGCAGCCGTCTCGCTGCTCTTCCACGCCTCGCTTGCGCTGGAGGGCATCCGCTTGCGCCTGCGAGAGGCCGGCTACGAGCCGCCGGCGCAGCCAGAGGGCGAGAGCTGCGCCGTGCGGTGGCTGTGCTATTCGGCGCTGCTGCGCGAGTCCAACCCGCCGGCGAGGGCGGCGGGAGGCGCTCGGCACAGCATCTTCATCGTCGGCGAGGGGCGGCTCTCGTCGTGCGGCGCGGCTGAGAACTGGCACATAGGCCTCCTTGGCCACGGCGAGGGCGTGACACAGCTCAGCACGCCGACGGGGCTCCCGTCGACGCTGGGCGGCGAGCGCGCCGTGAGCGTGTCGGCTGCATGGTACCACAGCCTCGCCCTCACCACCGACGGCAGCGTCTGGAGCTGGGGTGCAGGAGGCGATGGCCGGCTGGGCCACGGCGACGAGCAGGAACAGCTGCTGCCCAAGCAGGTCGAGGCCTTTGCGGGCCAGCACGTCGTCGCTGTGTCGGCTGGAGGCTTCCACAGCTTCGCCCTCACCAGCAGCGGCGCCGTTTGGAGCTGGGGCCATGGAGACTTTCGCCAGCTGGGCCACGGCGACCAGCAGGACCAGCTGCTGCCCAAGAAGGTCGAGACCTTGGCGAGTCAGCACGTCGTCGCTGTGTCGGCTGGAGGCGTCCACAGCCTCGCCCTCACGGCCGACGGCAGCGTCTGGAGCTGGGGCTTGGGAAGCTATGGCAGGCTGGGCCACGGCGACATGCAGCACCAGCTGCTGCCGAAGAAGATCGAGGCCTTTGCTGGCCAGCGCGTGATCGCTGTGCTGGCTGGAAGCAGGCACAGCCTCGCCCTCACCGCCGACGGCGCAGTGTGGAGCTGGGGCTATGGAGCCTTTGGCCGGCTGGGCCACGGCGACGAGCAGCGCCAGCTGCTGCCCAAGAAGGTCGAGGCGTTGGCAGGGCAGCGCGTGGTCGCTGTCTCGGCTGGAGGCGAACACAGCCTCGCCCTCGCCGCCGACGGCGCAGTGTGGAGCTGGGGCTGGGGAGGCGATGGCCGACTAGGCCACGGCGACGAGCAGAACCAGCTGCTGCCGAAGAAGGTCGAGGCCTTGGCGAGTCGGCGTGTCGTCGCTGTGTCGGCTGCATCCGTGCATAGCGTCGCCCTCACCGCCGACGGCGCTGTCCTTGCGTGGGGAAAGGGCGATAGCGGCTGCCTAGGACACGGAGAGGACCTGTCCAACCAGCTGCTGCCCAAGAAGGTCGAGGCGTGGGCGCCGGGGCAGTGAGAAGCCAGCGTAGTTCGCAGTTGCACAAGGAGGGGATGCTCAGGCTTCTCGCGGAGCTCAACGAGGAGAGGATTCGGCATCACGGCGGGTTAGAGCCCAAGGGTGGACGGCCCAAGGGTGGTCGGTGGCGGCGGAGACGTGTGGTATGGCTTTGGCGGCGGAGAGTCCGGAACTCTTACGTGAGTCGTGAGACGGCTGCAGCTGCGCCAGATGGCAGCCTGGCTAATTCCATTTCACTGTGGCACTGCTCGCGTTACAAAACCTTGATTTTGACTATTGAACCTCTCGGTGCCTTCCAGAGGCAGCTGCAACCCCGCCGAGTAGACGGAGGGTGGGCCGGTGGCACATACAGCAGGTGTGGCGCGGTAACCGGTAGCTACCGTATGTGTGGCCACGCCATCCACCTCTCGCCCCGGGTCTCGGCTGGGTGTCTCTGTGGGGGAAGCTCTCCAGAAGGTTTATTTTGCTCTCATGCGATGGTGTCCCGGCGTGCGTGTACGCCCCACCCCTTGCCCTTCACTCGCTCACCCAAGAACACCTGCTCCCTTCCACCTCCCCGCCCGCTTCCCCAGACGCGAGCCCGCAAGCATCCGACAGCTCTGACAGACGCCGCGCGAACAGTCAGAGGCCGCCTCCCGGACCGGCTTCTCGCTCACATGATGCTCACCCCGGGCTCGTTTGCGCGGGCGCACGCGCGGTGCAGCGCCGCGAGGCCGCCGAAGTCGTCGTACGCGTGGTGGTGGTGGACGATGTGCGTGTAGCCGACCTGCGGCACGCCGCCCAACGCCTTCGCCACCGCCGTCGGCTGCACGAGCTTGCCGAAGAAGAAACGCTCGAGCCGGCGGTTCAGCCCCGGTTGCAGCGGCGCCACCGACCAGTTGTAGTTGAGCGTGCCGACGCCTAGAAGGTTCCTGGAGGGTTCCTGGAAGGTTCCTACAAGGTTCCTAAACGAACGCTACGTGCCGACGCCGACGCTCCGCGCCATCTTCCACCGCCCGAACGCGTCCTTGCGCGAGGAGTAGTCTTCAAACTCGGCGGGCACGCCGCCGGCTCGCGCCTTGGCACGCGTCTTCTCCTTGCTGAGGCACTGCGTCGCCGCGATGGCGCCGAGCGGGCCCTGGTCCTTTGCGAAGCCGATCCCTGCGGGGAAGGGACGCGGACGTGTCGTGGACGCGTGTCGTGCGCGTGTCGTGGACGTGTCGTGGGCGTGTCGTGGACGTGTCGTGGACGTGTCGTGGGCGCTGTCGTGGGCGTGTCGTGGGCGCTGTCGTGGGCGTGTCGTGGCCAGAGCCGAGTCCCGCGTCCCGTTCCTCTCCAGCTGCGCCTCCCAACCCCAACCCCTTACTGCTAACTGCTAACTGCTACTGCTACTATACTACCAGCATCGCCACTGCACCGTTCCTCTCCAGCTGCGCCTCCCATCCCTTCGACCAAAACGAGAGGTACGCCGTCACCTAGTCGCGATCTCCGCCGCGAGATTGCCCCCGAGATGACGATCTCCGTCGCGAGGGGTACGCCGTCGCACCTAGGTCACGGATGCTGAGTGCGCATGCATCACTTCGTTGGTCGATGCCACGAGAGGGGCGGCACGTCACCCAGTCCGACGCGAACCGCGCCGCGCCGCTGCCTCCGCCTCCTCCGCCGCCTCCGCCGCCGCCCCCAGAGAGGATGCGCAGCTGCGCCGGCGAGAGCGGCGGCGTGCGTGGTCGGTCGGTAGAGATGAGGATGGCTCCGCCGTTGAAGCCGAGGGCAAAGGCAACCTGCCGCCGCATGCTGCTCTCGGCGCCGCCCACCCGCTGCGAGAAGGGGGGGCAAGCGACGGAGCCTAGAAGGTTCCTGGAAGGTTCCTGGAAGGCTCCTAGGCGCTGCGAGAAGGGAGGGCAAGCGACGGAGCCTAGAAGGTTCCTGGAAGGCTCCTGGGAGGCTCCTAGCGCGCTGCGAGAAGGGGGGGCAAGCGACGGAGCCTAGAAGGTTCCTGGAAGGTTCCTGGAAGGCTCCTAGGCGCTGCGAGAAGGGAGGGCAAGCGACGGAGCCTAGAAGGTTCCTGGAAGGTTCCTGGAAGGCTCCTAGCGCGCTGCGAGAAGGGAGGGCAAGCGACGGAGCCTAGAAGGTTCCTGGAAGGTTCCTGGGAGGCTCCTAGCGCGCTGCGAGAAGGGGGGGCAAGCGACGGAGCCCTGCGCCGCCGCGATGCCCACCGCGTCCTCGCACGTGGGGCCAGGCGGGCGTCATTCATTAGCGTCATTCATTAGCGTCATTCATTAACGTCATTCATTAACGTCATTCATTGCGTCATTCATTAACGTCATTCATTAACGTCATTCATTAACACCTCGCTTTAACTCATGATTCGCCGGAGGAGCGGACGGATTCATTCACCTCGTGATACGGCCGTGATACTGATTGATTCACCTCACGAGATGATGAATCAGGAGCGGAGTGATTAATTCTGAGCACCTCGTGCTACGGCCGGTGGCAGTGTGCCTCGTGTCGGCTCCCGAGCCAATCGTGTGCAGCGTGTGTGTGTGTGCGTGTGGCCCGTCCTCCATGCTAGGAGGTGTGTGTCACACACTGACACTGACTGACCTCGCACGCGACCAAGCAGCCGGCGCAGCCTACACTCGACGTCACGCGTGATCTCGGGGGCAATCTCGCGGCGGAGAGCGTGATCTCGGGGGCAATCTCGCGGCGGAGAGCGTGATCTCGGGGGCAATCTCGCGGCGGAGAGAAGGGGGGGCGGCGCGGGCGGGCGGAGCTGGCTGCCGTCGGCAGCCCAGCCCGAGGCGAGGCAAGATTGCCGGTTGGCGGCGCAGCGAGGTTCGGTCGCGAGGCAGCGCGCCAGCGCCTCCTGGCTCCACACGCCTCGGCGTAATTCATTCCCCTCAGGGCTAGGGCTCTCTAGCCCGTAACCCGATCCCGATCATCCGGCCCGCTGGGTGCGCTTCTTAGCTCCCCGGCCCTGGATGTGAGGCTAATAACTGCACTCCAAGTGCTCCAAGTGCTCCTCATCAATACCCCCGAGAGGAAGAGCCTACTCCGCCCTCCTGCCTCCACGCCTCGGCGGTGGCATTGTACCCCTTGTCCACCGCTCGCTTCCACAGCTGCCGCTCGACGAGCCGCGCCTAGAAGGTTCCGAGAAGGTTCCGAGAAGGTTCCCAGAAGGTTCCTACAAGGTTCCTACAAGGTTCCCAGACTGCCGCGCCTGCCGCGGGCCGTGCAAGCGTGCCACGAGCCACGTGTGCTCTGCGACCGCTATCTCCCCTCGCCTCCCCGGCTGCACTCTCTCGATCTCGCCGCGTGCCGGTAAGGTGAGGTGAGGTACGCTTCTCCACACACACGAGGTGGTGGGGCGAGGCCCAGGCTAGTCCCTCGCGACTCCACGTCTAGACGACAGGAGCCGTGCGGCATTCATAGTGCGAGGCCCAGTGCGCGTGGGTAACCGGGGGGGGGGGGGGGGGGGAGCGTGCCTGCCGGTAATCTCGGCTAATCTCGGGGAGGCGTGCCTGCGGGTAATCTCGGCTAATCTCGGGTAATCTCGGCTAATCTCGCCTGCCACGCGTGTGTCGCTGGGGTGTCATCACGTGTGTCGCCTCACCGCGGCTGCCCCCGCCAGCGTCGCCGCACCGACGGCCCCTCTCGCCCGAGCGGCCCGCCTGCGAGGCAGAAAGGAGGGGATCACCTCATGAATTGGGCTATGAGTTCGGCGATTGATTCGGCTGGTTAATTAATTCAGAGCCCGCCTGAGAGGCAGAAAGGAGGGGTCGCCTCATGAATTGGGCTATTAGTTCGGCGACTGATTCGGCTGGTTAATTAATTCAGCGCCCGCCTGAGAGAGAGACAGACATCACACGCGCTCAGTACAGAGCTGCCACGCCGCGCCGCCCCTCGCGCTAGCGGCCCGCCGCCGCCCGCCGAAGCGCGGAGCAGCTCGGCGAGGCCTTTGTTGTCCCCGCAGGTCACTCCTTAGTCCATTCATTGCTGGAGCGTGACTAGCCGACTGTGGTGAGGAGCGCAGCTGGGCGCGACGCCTTTCCCTCGCAGGCTCCGAGTCGTCTAGGAAGTGTCTAGGAAGTGTCTAGGAAGTGTCTAGGAAGTGTCTAGGAAGTGTCTAGGAAGTGTCTAGGAAGTGTCTAGGAAGTGTCTAGGAAGTGTCTAGGAGAGGCCTTTCCCTCGCACAGGCTCCGAGTCAAGGCGTGTCATGCGGCGCTCGAACTCGGCCTGGTGGGCGCAAGGGGAGGTGAGGGGTGTAAGGTACGGTGAGGTACGGTGAGGTAAGGTACGCTTCTCCACACACACGAGGTGGTGGGGCAAGGGCCAGGCTAGTCCCTCGCGACTCCACGAACGTCTAGACGACAGGAGTCCCGCGGCATTCAAGGTAAGGTAAGGTAATGTGTGTGTGTGTGTGTGTGGGTGTGTGTGTGTGTGTGTGTGTGTGTGTGTGGGTGTGTGTGTGTGTGTGTGTGTGTGTGTGTGTGTGTGTGTGTGTGTGTGTGTGTGTGTGTGTGCGTGTGTGTGTGTGTGTGTGTGTGTGCGTGTGCGTGTGTGTGTGTGTGTGTGTGTACCTGGTAGGCGCGCTGGCAGCGCTTCGTACACCGCGGCTGCACCTTGCCGCCGCGGCCGGAGGCAGGCTCGATACCTAGACTCGACGCAATCTCCGCGTGATCTCGAGCCGATCTCGGGCCGATCTCGGGCCGATCTCGCCGCCGGTGGGCTGGATCTCGGCTGGATCTCGAGGCTGTATCTCGGCTGGATCTCGGCTGGATCTCGGCTGGATCTCGGCTGCCGGCGGCGTGGCGGCTTCGGAGGCGCGCGGCTTCGAAGGCGGCGGCGCGGGTGGCGGTGTAGGGGAGGGGGGGCGGGCAGAAGAAGGTGTCGTCGTCGAGGAAGAGGGTCACCTAATCAGGCAACCATAGTTGGGGTATCAATGAAAGGCAAAGAATTCGGTTCATTAATTAAGGCCGAGGAAGAGGGGTCACGAGGAGGCGCACAGCGTAGATATGCCTTGTGTTGCTGTGTGCTGCACGCCCTGCGAGCGGGGCGGGGTGCGCACTGTCCCTCTGTGTTCGTGCGTCGCCCATCTCTCCTGGAGATGTCTGCTCTATTTATTTAGAAGAGGGGTCACGTTGAAGGGTGCGGCGGCGAGGTTGGCGAGGCGCCCCGTGCGGGAGAGGAGCTTGGTGGCGAGGGAGGACCTGTTCACAGGAGGGAGGGGGGGGGGGGGGTGAAGAGACGCCCCGCTGACAGGCCGAGAGGGGCGCGGTTTGTGGCGACAAGGGCGGGGGGAGGACTTGTTTCGAAAGTTGGCAGACTCGAGTTTGGTCAGCATGGCGGACACTTGGCCGCCCTCCCCGATGGCCTCTGCGGCGCCCGCGAGCAGCGACCGCGCGTCCGACGTCGGCAGCACGAAGTCGAAGAGCGAGCCCGACGGCACTCCCTCCACGCCGTAGTGCGGCGCGCTGTGCGCGGCCTGCAGCCCCGGCCGCTTCGCCGTCCAGAGGCGCATCGCCCGGTCGACGACGTGGCGCGGCGCCTCGGTGAAGACGCAGCTGCCCACGCCAACCTCGCCTGCACCGCGCACCGCGGAAGGGCGCGTCGGTGCGCGGCGAGGTGGTGCGGAGCGGCGGGCGGGTCGCGCGGGCGGGTCATGCCGCGTGCTCGGCGCTTGCAGAGCTGCGCCGGCAGCAGCGCGCGTGCGGGGTGGCGGGCGCGCGGGGCCGGACGGCCGAGGGGGGCGGCGCGAGCAATGGCCGAGGGCGCGGCGGCAGCACAGAGGCGAGCTGTGCACGCGCGCGCCCGAGAGCAGCAGCGTCGCGACCGACGTGTGGAGCTCGCCCCACTCGTGAGGGACGAGGCCGAAGCCGGGCTTGTCGAGCGCGAAGGTGACCATGTTGCGCGTCCAGCAGACGCCGACGGTGGGCTCGGCCATCGCAAAATCGTGTGCTTCTCTTGTTCTCTCGTGCACGCCGTGAGAAAAATTGGTGATCGAAGTTCTCGAGGTGGATATCCTGGCCGCGTTGGGTAGCGAGGATTGGTGTAACCCGAGCCACGGAGGCGTGTTTTCTGACGGCCGACCGTCAGTGCACGGAGTTGCCCCTGCTCCGACTGCCCCGGCTAGTTCCCGAGGTCGCGCGGGAGTGACCCCTGCGTCCCCCGAGACCTAGCGCGGGTGGGTTGGAGGGGGCTCGCCCCGTTCCTCCCCATCGGGCCGCATGTGCGGCCACGCCTCGCAGATTCGTTTTCGCGCCTGGGTCAGGCGCGCGGGGCATCCCCCGGGTCGCTCGACCAGCGATCCGAAGAGTGGCCGCTATGCGAAGGAAAGAGTGGGGCCCTCGGGGTACGCCTCCGTCCGGCCCCCTCCGAGGGGGGAAGGGAATTGTGGGGTCCCCACGGGCGCCTCAGTTCGGCCCTCCCGAGGGGGGGGAGCAATTGGTCCCTTGGCACTGTGACACCGGAGCTGGAAAAGCTGCCGGTGGAGCCTGCGGTGTCACTACTTCAAAGTTATTTAAAGTCACTACACACTAGTCATACTCAGAGCTCAGTCCTCAGACACCCTCGGTTCCCTCGTCAGACGCACCAGCCACCACGCACGTCCCGCTAATACGCGGATTATAGCCCGCGGACTACAGCCTAATACGCGCGGCCTCGGAGTTGCAGGTTTCGTTGAACCTGCACACATTTTGCCCAATGCCACCACGCAACCTCCTTGGGCCGCTAGCGTCGGCGAATTACTTTTTTGCAAATGCGCGGAAGTGGTGGACGTCCAAGGGCGCTTGTTTGGAGCAAGGGCGAGTCCACGTCTCCTAGCTCGATGTCGCGCATCACCGTCCGTGAGCAAGCCGATGGCAAGCTGGTCGGGTGGCAACCGTCGACGGATCCGGCCCACCGTGGCGTGCGCGGTGTTCCGCCGCCGCTGGCGGGCACGGTCGAAGGCTCATGTGTCACCTTCCCCAGCGTGTCTGCGCCTGAGTTCCTTTACCGGTGCTTGACGGTGCCTCATAAGCTGTCTGCGGACTCATCCGAGGGTCTCGCGACTCGAAGTATCGGCCTCGGCAAGGCCTTCGTCTCTTTCGCTTCTCTCTCGACCAACTTCTTGACGTACGCCGTCTCTGGGATCTTCTACGACCGCTCCCTGCTGCGGACAGCGCTCAACGTCACGCTCGACGTCGCAGGAGTGCGGAGCTGCTCCAGCCTGGCCAACTTTGCGCTGCAAACCGCAGGCCGGCTCGGCTTCACACACGCGGAGGTGGCGGTCAAGGACTCGACTGTCGTACCGGCCGCAGTGTCCAGCATGCCTGCCGTCGTCTCCGACCTCTTCAACTCTCACTGCCTCGTCCACGTGGGCGTCGTATCTGGCGGCCGAGTCTGGAACACGTTCAACCCTGCCATGACCGAGTACGTCGCCAACCGCGGCGTCGACAAGGAGAACGACCTGGAGCACGCCTCGATCGCCCACGTGCTGGCACGCATGCTATGGCGGCTGGTGGATAGCGACGAAGAGCGCACGCCTATGCTACGGGCCATGGCTCGAGTGCTGCATGCGCCGCTGTCGCCGGTCGACTCGACAAGCGAGGTGGCCCAAGCTGAGGCCGACGAGGTGCTGATGCTCTCGATGAAGCGTTCCAGCAGCTACGTGCATGGCCTCTCCTCTCTGGGCGTCCCGATGGAAGAGGCGCCGGACGAGTCGGTGGTCGTTCCGCACCGGTACGTCGTCCGCCTCGTCCGCGTCAAGGATGCCGCGAGCGGCTGCGACGCTCTCATCTACGTGGGCGTCGACGTCCCCGCCGGGGCGGACGGACGGGGCATCTTCCAGTTCGAGAGCGGCGGCTGCCTCGGCCGGCGCAAGCGGGCGCTCGCGGACTCCGCTACCTACTCGCACGGCAGCGAGTCGCCCTCGGTCTCTGAGACCGGGGCGGCCGAGGCCCTCGACGAGCCGCCGCAGGCGCAGCCGGAGATGGTGCGCCGGAGCTCGAGCAGCACGAGCAGCGCACGCAGCGCCGTCGTGCGGGAGGGAGCCATCCGCCACCAGCGCAAGCGGTGTCGAGCCGCGTCGCCGCCCGCGCTCTCGTCGGTGTCTGAGGAGGAGCTGCTCACCGTGCTCGATAGTGAGGAGGCAGCCGACAGGAGCCTCGTCTCGCAGATGCTCGCCATGATTGGCTGATTCAGATCGCCATCAATTGTTTGTTTACCCGGACGACTGTTTTTGTTGACTGCTGTGTTATGTTAGAACAACAAGCTAAAGCGCACTCGGGGGCCCACAGACGTCCCGCACACCCGCCGCCCCGCGCCATGCCCCGCGCGCGCCCCGCCCCGGCCGGTAAAAGGGACAGTTTGGGACGGCGATAGCGCGGGGTTAGAGTACTGGGCTGGGTTTTTAGGCATTGTGGGGTCGGCACTCCCATCGACCCTCATGACCTCCTGCGGTCTCTGAGATGGACACCAGTGGGTGTGGGACCACAGCCAGGATACACTCAAAGGCTGGGTAAGCAGTAGGGGTCGATACTCGACGCGTCCCACATGGTCTGTGTCGCTGTCGGCACGCTGTCGACAGGACGTCGAGCGACACCGGTGGCAGTGCCACCCAGGAGTGGTCGGGTGGTCTCCCGTCATAAGAGAGCCACCATGTGATCCGTATGATGATTCCTGACAACCGCCTCAGTCAACTTTTGTCACAGTTCCCGCTCTGAGAGGAGCTGCGGGTCAGTTCGACAGCTGGAGCTGTGTCGCCGGCGTGCGGCGGCCTGCCTCCGGAGGTGCCTCTGAGGTGGACATTTTTTGGTCACCGTGAGAGAACGCGTTCGAATTTTCACTCCGGAACTTCAACTGAGCACGCGCACCGGCCAGGGCTACAATAGTGCCAGTGAGGCAGAGGCGCGAGTCGGAAGGCCGGTCAGTCAAGTGTTTTCGTCATTTTTGTTTTCGTCATTTTCCTACAATCGCTGTTCTCGAGGTTCTCGAGGTGGATATCCTTTGGCCGCGTTGGGTAGCGAGGATTGGTGTAACCCGAGCCACGGAGGCGTGTTTTCTGGCGGCCGACCGTCAGTGCACGGAGTTGCCACTTCTCCGACTGCCCCGGCTCACCGGGATCGCGACCGCGTCGGGCACGGACACCGCGTCGAGGAGCTCTGAGACGCCGGCAGAGCCATAGGAAGACAGAGCAACGGCCGAACAGCCCAGACCGATCATCACCACGGAGAAGAAGACGCACAGCAGCTTTGTCGAGCAGAACTTGCCGAAGCGGAAGCCGGAGCGCGTCGAGGTCGGCTCCGTCTCCTGCACGGCGAGCAGAGCGCGCTGCACGGGCAAGGCAGTACGCGCCGAAGGCGTCGACGACGACGGCGGGGCGTCGCCGACAGACGCGTCGCCGGAGCCGACGCCAGCGAGGTCTTCCTTGTCGGCGTCCGTTCCGAGCAGAGCCGCGAACCCGTTGGGGTCGACGCGGCCGAACGGGGTGAGGTTCTTGGTGGTATTGGAGCGGTCGACCAGGTTGGACTCGCCCTTGCGCTCGATCTTGCGGAGCGGGGAGGGGGTCTTCCACTCGTCGATGCCCTGCGCGCGCGTGACGTGCGGCAGACGAGAGGTCACAGGGTCAATGTAAGTGCCCGCCTGTGGGACTCGCGTGTCCCCACAATACCCGCGTGTGCACAGAAGGGTGCTGATGGGAGGTGCTCACCGCCGGGGCGGGCTCCTCCTCTGGAAACTCCTTGGTCGAGACGCTCCAGTCGGCGTCGCCCTACGCATCGAACGCGGGACGGGGTCAGGGAGTGGGCCGGCAGACGCCGTCGTGCAGAATGCCAGGCGCTCGCCGCCGGGGCGGGCTCCTCCTCCGGAAAGTCCTTGATCGACGGCACCGGCGCGCCGCCGGCCTCCGCCGGCTTGAGGGCCATGGCGACCTTGGTGACTGGCTTGAGCGCCGGGTTCTTGATGGCGCCGGTCTCGTCAACGCAGGCCTCCGCGCCAGACTCTGCCGCAGGGATGTCCTTCTTGAGGGCGCCGTCGGCGCCGGTGGGGGCCGTCGGTGGGCCGGTCGGGCGCGTAAACTTGGACCAGAAAACGGCGTTTGGGCTTGGCTCGTGGGCGGTGAACATGGCCTTGGCCTTGTCCGAGTCGACCGCGCCCGCGTCGGGCACCTTTTCCGCGGCCGGGTCCTTCTTGAGGACGCCCTCCGGGCCAGACTTTGCCACGGAGATGTTGACGTTCTTGATGCCGCACGCCTGTGGGCGAAGAGAGTACGCGCAGGCTTTCGGAGACGGGAGAGGGATGATCACAATCTTGGCGTGCGCACGCGCACCTTGGCTCCGAGGAGCGACGGCGACACCGACGCGGAGATGACGAGCGTGATGCGGCCGTCGTCAGCCGGCACGATTCCGACCTTCGCGAAGGACTTCATCGGCGACAACTCGCCCGCGACGTTGCCGCCGCCCGCGTCAACGCCGTCCTTGAGCGGGCCGGGCTCGCCCTCGGACGGGACGTTGCCGGTGCCGGTGCTGGCGGTGCCGGTGCCGCCGGTGCCGGTGTCGATGCCATCGTTGAGCGAGACGGGCTCGGAGGGGATGCCGACGGCGTTGCCTCCGCCAGAGTCGATGACGGTCGTGTTGTCCGCCAGAGACGCCTGTCAGCCACAGAACGCGAGAGGGTAGTCTTGCAGGGAAGACGCAGCGTTGCGTGCGTTGCAGCGGCGCGCGCGTGCATACCCCTCACCCAGCCACTGCAAATTAACGCACACCTGCTTGTCAGCAAGCGGCGGCGGAGGAGAGAGCTTGAGCACGAGCTTGTCACCGGCGGCCGGCGCGAACTCGAGTTTGAGCATGTTGATCGAACGAATTCCTGCAGAGAGGCAAGAAGGTGGGGCCGCCGGCACGCTCGCTCGCGTCCTCGGCGCTCGGACTGGAGCCGGGCGGCGATTGGCGAGCAAGCGAGAGCGGGTCGCTCTCTTGCCAGAAGAGAGGGAGGGCGGTCGCGCGGGACAAGGGTGGGGAATGGGCAGCAGCGGACGCGTCTCGCGCCCTCCTCAATGGCAGCGGCTGTACCTGCGAGCGGGAGTAGGCAGGCGGTGCGAGGCCGAAGGGGGACAGAGCTCGCGCCGCGAGCAGAGGCGTTGACCGAGATGTGCATACATCTTCGAGTCACCGTTCACAGCCTTGTTATTGAGAAGAAAATACCTCCTATGGCGCTGTGCGCTGGCCTGTGAGAGGTTGAGGTGCGAGCCCTGGAGGCCCTGGGGATGGGGGGGGACTACCCGCGGGCTTAGAAGGCCCGCGCGCAGGGGGGTGGGGCATTGAGACCGGTCATGAATGAGTGCGCGACACGCATGTTGCGAGCAGCGTTCACACCAGTGGCAGCCGCACAGCTGTGACAGCGATGGGCTCGCCCTCACTGGCCCTCAGTCACTTGAGTGCTGCGGCTTGTGTGAGCGACACTGCTCGGCGACTGCCGGGGCACACTGTGAGACGTGGGTGTGAGGTAAAAAAGCACGCTACCAGCGAGCGGATGCTATGCCAACCCTACTGTCTGAATTCGCGGAGCGAAGAAAATTTTATACGGAATACGTCCATTTTTGGAGCTTGGAATACGGCGTATTCCATGGAATACGTGGAATACGGGTGGAATACGGGTGGAATACAGGCCTCTGGGAGGTCATTTGGAATACGTGGAAAACGTATTCAGACAGTAGGATGCCAACTGTGCAGAGTGTGTGAGCAGCAGAGGAGCTGCTCTCCAGGCTTCATATGATGTAACATACTTGACCCCCCCCCCCCCCCCTCGGCCTCGTCTTTTCGTGGGTAAACGAGCGTGTATCGCGCGCCTTGCGGGGGGGGCGCGGAAAAGAGGAACCTCTTGGCGTCATCGCCATGGTGCTGCAAGCAGCGCCGGGCAACGACGACTTACCGCCTCCCGGTCCCCCTCGGCACACCTCCGCTGCTTAATGTTTGACGACTCGAACCCGTGAAGCTTCCCCGTGCGCGGGTTACCCCGCACACGGGTCAGCCTGCCAGCCACGTATCCACGCAAGCGTGGTCCGCGCGCATGGCATACAGGCGTTCGCCAGACAGCGCAGAGGCTAGGCGACCGGGGAAGGACTAGCTCAAGGGCAACACAGCGTCACCAGCCGTTGGCGCGCAGAACGAGTCTGCGGCCCCCGGTTGGGACGAGTGCGCGACGCGGACGAACCGCTCAATGTGGCCGGCAGCTCGCGCTGCCGGCGGGGTTGGTTGGGGAGAACCGGCACGGGGAAAGCCGGCCTCCCCGGAGGGTTCGCCCCCTGGAGGGGCCCCAAAGGGCCCCCCGGGGGGGGCGGGGCCCCCCGCCCCGAGGGGCGGGGGCAGGTTCGTCGCTTAGCGCGATGGAGTCAACCCTTGTTGCCAAGTCGGCGAGCGTGTTGTGTATCGAGAGCGAGACCATAGCAGATGCGAGAGCGGCGTCGTCCGGGGAGAGTGGTGGTGGGGGAGGGTCAACATCGAGGGCAATTACGCATCGTGCTCCCCGCTCGCCTGCTCGCTCGGCACATACTCGGACCATATCGTTCGAACTCGGGGGGAACGGCGAGGGTTAGCGACGGGTGCGGCTTTAGGGTCGGTGGCGGGCGAGGGGTGGCTGTCAGGGCTGGCTGGGGCTGTAGCCGTTGGTGTAGCAGGTCCACCGTTGGCGTCGCTATCATCATTTCTCTCCGAGTCCTGGGCGCTGCCTGTTGCTCCGTGTCCACTGGTACTGCTGTCGCTTCCCTCCGCGTTGCTTTCCTCGTCGGGAGTGTCCGTCGGGATGGTGTCGTCCGCCCACTCGGCAGCGTTTGAGCCTCTGTCGCCCTGCCTGCCGCGAGCTGCTAGCTCGTCGACGTAGTCGTTCCATTTGTTGCCGCTGTGACCCGCCACATGCCTCCACGTCACGGTGTGATTGGCGCGAAGGCGTCGCCAGAGGGAACGAAGGCGCTCCGCTAGCCGTCTGTTCGTTTTGGGGGTCACCCGTCCCATCATGCATGCCGCCGCGTACTCGCTATCGGTCCGCACTACTCCGCGTGATCCCGCTTGTTGCGGTGACGAGGATAGGAGAGCCCGGAGGAGCTCGGCTAGGGCGGTTAGTTCCGCCGTGTTGTTGGTATGCTTTCGCGCGCCGAGGTAGGCTGGGTGTGCGCCGCCGAAGTGACAACTGGCCCGTAGCCCTCGCTCGTCAGCGACGCGCCCTCATCGCCGATGGCGTCGCCCCCGATGAGTACTGCATAGGCCCACCCTGCTTTCCCTAGGTCCTCCGACCCGTCTGTGTATGCCACCCAGTCGGGCGGGCGTCGTTGCGCCTGCTCTGCCAGTTGCTGCTGTGGGCGAAGAACGACCCCTGGTGCCTCTACCATTAGTCTCAGCTTGACCCGGCATGCCCCCCCTTCACCCTGAGGCGCTACACAGAGGAGTGCGACTGTGCTCACCGCGCAGCCGTTTGCCGCCACCCCTCGGACAGATTTGAGCGTCTCGGGGAGCGCGCACTCGCCTTCGCTGGAAAAGAAACCTGAGGCGAGCCACTCCGTCTCCCACTCCGCAACGGGCCCCTCCCCTGGCGACGGCTGCCAGCCCGGGATTCGGAGGCGGATCGCCTTTTCCTCGTCGATAGCTCGGCGGCGGGTGTGCGTGGGCGTAAGTCCGGATTAGAGCTCGGCGCGCCTCGTTGTAGATCGTGTCAACTCGCACGTCCGGCGTGTCGTCCGGCGCAAGGAGGGCGTTCCGGTGGCGCCGTCGTACGATGCCTGCAAGTGTCTCAACTATGATAACGCGAGTCGGCGTCGCCCCAATGCGTCCCTCAGCCATCTGTCCTCTACCTCATCGAGGTAATGGGCCCGCGTCAACTTGTTCTGCAGCACGTTCGCCGCCCCCCAGAGGATCTCGCCGACCCCCTTCCCAAACCCACCGAACGACTCGAACAGGAAAAGAATTTTAGAACCAAGGCGGTCGCACGACACGATTCACGCGACAGGCGAGGCGCGGGCGACGGCTTCCTCAGAAGCCGTCGCCCGCACCACAGGAGCAGAATTTTATCATTGAATCCCTCGCACGACACTAGGCACGGGGGACTGGCGCGCCTGAAAAGAATTTTACAACCCAACTCCCTCGCACGACACTAGGCACGGGACTGGCGCGCCTGAAAAGAGAATTTTACAACCCAACTCCCTCGCACGACACTGGGCACGGGACTGGCGCGCACTTTGACACCACGGATTAAAACAAAGGAGGAAGCTCATGGACATCAGGCTCTGTCGGCGCAAAGAAGGATCGCACGAACTCGCGTGACGTTGCGGCAGCGAGCGGAGCGCTACGTTGCTCCAGCTCGAGCAGCCGCAGCTCGGCTGCGGCGTCCGCGGCGCCGTCAGGCGGCGCGGCGCCAGCATCGGCTATGCGGTAACCGTAGAACTGGTGCATGCGATTGACGATGCGCGTCTCGAGCACGGGCTGCATCCCTCGCCGCGATGCGCCCGTGCCCGGCTCAGCCCACGTGCCGCCCGGAAAGCGCTTGCCGCGGAGCAGAACGAGCGCCCCCATTGGCAGCGTGCGGGCGAGGTGAGCCTCAAGCGCCTCCATGAAGGGCGTGTCCAGGGCAAGGGAGTAGCAGAAGCACTGCGTGCCCTCACACAGCGCGGCGTGATCGAGCATGCTCCCACAGCTGAGCTCGATGCTCCGGGCGCGCGCTGGGGAGAGGACCTGCCGCTCGGCCGCCTGGGCGAGCGCAGCCGTCGCCTGCGCGTGCCGGGTGGCGGACAGCTCCACACCTGCCAACCGTCTCGCGGGCGTCAGCAGCGCCAGCTGCAGGAGGAGCTTGCCGTTGCCAGAGCCGAGGTCGCAGATTACGACGTCCTCCTCCGCAGCGCCTACCACCGGCCGCATCTCCCCAAACAGATGCGCCACCAGCTCGCCCTCGGTGTCTCCATAGACGTGCGCCCCTTCGCCGCCGTGCTCCTTGGAGCTCAGCAGCGCCAGTTCCGCGCTGCCCAGCCCACTAAAGTTTGTAGCCGTCGGCCCCAGCGCCTCGTAGATCTCTTCGAGCATACACAAGCGCTCGTCGATGGGCGACGAGTAAGCAGCCGTGTCCGTGGGCTCGCACGATTCCGACAGCCGCAGCGGCTCCGCCTCCCAGTCGTAGACGACGTCTTCCTCCTCGCCACCGCGCTCGTAGCTCCCATGCGCTTGGCAGAAAACGACCGCGGCGTATCGAGCTCCAGAGGCCGCGTCCAACGGTGACACCGCGTGAGGGCAGCGGTCATCGGAGAAGAAGAGCACCAGCCGATCTCGGATGGGCGCGATGTCCGCGAGTGCGCCTTCGACAGCGACCACGTCTGGATCTGCGCCCGCTTCATCGCACGCAAGCGCCTCGGTCCCGCTGCTCGATTTGTATATGCGCAGGCGACCGCTGTTGGAAGCCGCGTCCCAGCTATCTTCCTGGAGGTAGTAGACGACAGAGAGCCGCCCGGGATGTCGACCTGGGAGGTCGACGTGCTTGCCTTGGCCGCCTCCGGCCCTCAAGCACGACAGAGCACACGATGAGAGCGAAATTCCCGCCAGCTCATCCGCTCCGCACTTGCCAAGACTAGCGACGAGCGTGCTGAGCTTCGAAGTCAGCACCTCGAAGCCGCTGGGCGAGGCGGTGGAGCGCCCTATGTTGAGGCAGCGCTCCCGAAGGAGGGTGGCCGCACGATCACCGAGAAAGCCGTCCAGCACAGCGTAGCTGCATTCCGTCAGATCGCTCGCAACTTGGCGCAGGCAGGCATCGTCATGCACGTCCACCATGGTGCTGCACTTCCATCAACGAAGCCATGCTAGCAGAGCAGGTCTGTACTGAGCCGCACACAGTGGCCGCGTTGGGTACCCGGGTAGCGTTCACAGCCTCTAGAGGTTGTCGGGTGTGACCCCTGCGTCCCCCGAGACCTAGCGCGGGTGGGTTGGAGGGGGGCTCGCTGCAGGGAAGGGCTGTGTAAGAAGCCGATCCCCGTAGTCCGCCAAACTCCTCCCTTGTTATTGAGAAGAAAATATCTCCTATGGCGCTGTGCGCTGGCTGTGAGAGGTTGAGGTGCGAGCCCTGGAGGCCCTGGGGATGGGGTGAGACTATGGTTGGCCTTGTGGGCGGCGGCCTCGGCTGTCGCCTCGGCTCCACCTTGGGTAGTGGCCTCGGCTGTCGCCTCGGCCTCTTGTGTGACAGCCTCGGCTGGCGCCTCGGCAGCCAGGTCGGGGGCTGCGCCCCCTTCCCCCGGGCCCCCCCACGGTCGGCGCCCCGGAGGAGAGGTCCGACAGGAGGCGTCGGCGTCGGCCCGCAGCCGATGGCAGGATGAAGGACGCAAGGGGCAGCAGACGGCAACGGAGTCGGGCGGCGACCGGTAGACTCGACCGAAGCACACCCCCCCAACACGAGATGGTCCGCATCGCCGGCACCTTTGTTTTGGGCTGGGGCAGGGTGGGAGATTTGAATTTGAAGTTGAATTTGAAGTTGAGTTGCGCCGTGTCTCGGCGCCGGCGATGAAGTTGTTGATGAAGTGAAAATCCAGAGGACTCCGTGTAGGCTCGGGACAGACCACTCGGTGCTGACGCGAGGTGGCGGCCCGGAGATGTCACAGGCGCCGCTGGTGACGAGCTCGGCGGTGTGCGGTCGTTGACGTCGCTCGTCTCGCGCCTCTTGTCGGGCGGGGTAGATGGTGACGGCGATGTGGAGCCGAGCAGGGACACGTGATCCGCGGCGATATCCGGGACGTCATCGGCCCGCTCGAAGGCAGAACCCTCGAGATTTGACGCGAATTCGGATGTCTCGAAGAGGATGCGCTCGGCCTCGATGAGCCACGAAGGTTCGGTGCAATCCTCGGAAGGGCGAGGGATGGCGACGCCAGAGGAGTGCTCGATCTCATCGAAGCCGGCGGCGGCTAGCTGAGCGGCGATGGCGGTAACGTCTTCCTCTGTCTCAAGCGAGTTGTCGTTCAAACTGATCTCGATTGAGCCGGCAAAACGGCTCGTCGAAAGCTCGCCCCCCTCGTGGGAAGCTTCTCCCCGGGGTGCCATGTGGACATCACAGACGGAGCTTTTGATGGAGCGTTGGTGCGACTCAGATCCGAAGGCGACCCAAGTCTTGACGCGAGCCACGCAAGCCGCCGCGAGAGCGCAAGAGGCAGTGTACCCTTTGCATGCGTAGGCTGTGAGAAAGCGGGCGGCGATGAGCAGGCCGCGGACAAAATTGATGGTGACGACAAAGATGGCGGTGGCGATTGGGAGGGTGACAGCGTTGCTGCCGTGCAGCATCAGAAATTCACGGTTGATCCAGAGCATAGCGGCGGCGCCGGCGTATGTCACGAAGTCCATGAGCACGAGGACTGCAGGGACGGGCGCGGTGGGTGCTGCTCACGTGTCCGTCGCACGAGCGGCGCTGCGGGTCGGCATGGCGAGCTGTGTGGTCGTTGCGAGGAGAGGCTATGGAGCGCTTCAGCCTGGCGCGGAAGAGCCGCCAAGAAAGAGAAAAAACACAAAAAAACGCAAAATGATCCCTCCCGCGCGTCGGTTCCCCATCCCCAGACATGGTGTCGGTATGGGGAGTGGGTGCGGGAGGGTTCAATCAGTTGTTACGTAGACCGCGCCAGGCTGGTGTGAAGTGGCCCGTCCAAGGACCTGATCTGCTGTAGGCTCTTCGTCGAGTAAGACGGTGTCGAGTGCGACGGTGGCCATGTCATCGCGCTGGGGCGTGGCGGGTTTGTCCGCCATGGCCTGGTGGGCGGTTTGCACCTCACCGGAGGAACCACGTTTGAGCGCGGAGGCTCAGAGCCGGAGGGTGGTTGGCTCTATGTAGGACTGTAAAGGATCAAAGCACTGCTTCACGCGAACGCTCGCAAGGGACGTAGGACCGTGACAAGATTGAGCACAAGGAAGCTCGAGTATTGACATTGGGGGCACGGCGCAGGATGCGCCGTGCTAGTACACTGTGTGTTGTAGTGTGTGGAGGGTGGCACAGGCGTCCGAATTCAGACGGCCCCTCCGCCGACTTCTCCGCCGCCGCACCGCGCCGCTCCCTCGCCAGACACGCCGCCGCCCGCCCGCCTCCGCGACCTCCCCACGGAGCTCCTCGTGCGCCCCATCTCTCGCCTCGACGGCGGCCCCCTCGACATCGCTCCTCACTCGCGCTGGAGGGCATCCGCTTGTGGGCGCAAGAGCGCGGCTTCGAGCTGCCCGCGCATTGATTGATTGATTGAATGATAGGAAGGCGAAACACACAGTCCGACCAACGACTGCACACGAACACCGCAGCAAGGGAAAATAAAAAGATATGCCATGTCCGCCTTGCGTTGTTTCATAACATCGAAGGCTAAGCTCAAAATAAAAAGTCCGGCCTACAGCCGGGCAGTGGGTTTGGCCCTGGCATCAGCCGGGCATGTTGTTGATTTGGCCTTGGCATCAGCCCTGGCAGGCGGGCACGCGGGACATGCACAGGCGCCAAGGGGCGCAGAACCGACCTAACCCGTCGGAGGTGGGGGGAAGGGAGTACCGCCGGGTTCCCCTGCGTGAGCGCAAGAGTAACCCCGAGAGGGCTGAAGATGAGCGGTGCGCGCAGGGGTCGGCGTGACGGGGCGAGGGACGCGCCGCGCGGGGCGCCGCCTCACCGGCCCAAGTGGCGCAGGGCGAGGCGGCGAGAACCGAGCGAGCACGTCCTCGTGAGCCCCGTGGCTCCAACCAGGCCCTTCCTTTTTTTTGAGCAGGTGTGACGCCGCGCGAGCGACGCTCCGAGATCGCCCGAGATGGCGCGGCGCGGCGGTGGGTGAGGTGGGGGGGGGGGGGGGGCGGCGTGGCGTGGAGCTCCGACATAGCGCGAGATCGCCCGAGATCGCGCGGCGCGGCCCGAGATCGCCCGAGATCGCGCGGTTCTGCGGTCGGCGAGGTGGGTGGGTTGGGAGCGAGGGGGCGGAAGTGTTCAGTGCGGTAGATTGGCGAGCTCGAGGCGCGTGAGCCGGACCTGTGAGCCGGACCACCCCCTCTTGTTATCTGCGTTGTTGAGCCAGGACTCAACATACTCGGGCTTGCAATCCCAAACTGTCACTCCCCTTTCTCCCGGCCGGGGTGGGGCGCGCGCGGGGGCGGCGGGTGTGCGGCGGGTGTGAGGGATGTCCGTGAGCCCGAGAGCGATATGCCATGTCCGCCTTGCGTTTGTTTTCATAACATCGAAGGCTAAGCTCAAAAAATAAAAAGACGACGGCCGCGGCGTGCACGCGCCAAGGCGGCGCCTGAGTCCACGTGTGTGTGTATATGCTGTTTCTCGCGTGTGTTCTGGCCGCCGCCGCGCCGACCGAGGCCGCGGCTGCCGGCCGCGGCTTGGCCCGGCGCGCCGCGACGCTGCCTGATCCGGCGTACCTGCGCGTGGCCACGTGGAACGTCGCGGCGATCAACAACAACCCGTTCGAGTACTGGATCACTCACGACGACCCAAAATACAACCAGATGATGCAGGACGTGCAGGCCTTCCTCGACGAGCCGGGCGCCGCGGACGTCGCCGTCTCGACCGTGCTCACGGAGGCAGCGAGAGAGAGAGAAGGGAGAGGGGAGAGGCGCAGACGCGCAGCGCCGGCCTCACTGCGGCCGTCGCGTGGGACAGGCGATGCTGGGTGAGCTGCAGGCCAAGATGACGGAGGCGGGGTGGGATCACGTGGACGAGGCGGTGGCCGAGTGGCGGTCGCAGTATGCGGGCCGGCAGATCATCGCGGGCTTCATGAAGGACAAGGACCTGGGCAAGAAGCGGCTGATGTCGATGCCCGACCGCACGACCAACACGATCAACCTCGCGAGCGGGCAGACCGCGACGCGGCCAACCGCGATCAACTGCTACGGCGCGGAGTTTGCCTCGATGGAGCAGTGGTGGGCGCAGTGGAAGGGCTTCATGTTTGACACCAAGCTCTCCCTCGCCTCCGGCAAGGAGGCGACCCCGAGCCAGCTCGTCGGCAAGATCTCGCGTGCAAAGTACCCCGCCCTGACCGAGGCGGAGGAGGCGATGTCGCGCCCTCTCTCCGCCATCTGCCAGGCGGCCTCCATCTCCCTCCTACCTCCCTCTATCTCCCTCTATCTCGCTCTTGCTCCCTCTCCCTCTACCTCCCTCTACCCCCTCTACCTCCCTCCATCTCCCTCTCCCTCCCTCTCCCTCCCTCTCCCTCCCTCTATCTCCCTCTATCTCCCTCTCCCTCCCTCTCCCTCAGGCGGCTTTTGACGGCATCCTGGTCCACATGCTCAACACGGTCGGCGGAGGGGCGCACAAGGAGACCTGGCAGCCGATGCGGCGGCAGATGTGCGTCGCGCTCAACTCGCGCAAGACGCACCGCACGCGCGCCATCCTAGAAGCGGAAGACGGAGTCCGGCCTCCGAACTAGCGGGCGAGAGCGCAGCGTAGTCCACTGCACTCGATCGTACCCGGCTGCATTCAATGTGTCCGCACCCCTCGTACTCACGCGCTGCTCTGAAGACGCTGCACACCGTCCTCCCGCCCTCATGTCGGCGTCTCCAGCGCGTAGGCTGCCCATATCTCCCCATATCTCCCCACATCTCCCCATATCTCCCGCCCCGATGTCGGCGTCTCCAGCGCGTAGGCTCGCGATCCTCTCTCGCAGCTACGCCGACTCGGACGCGATCTTCCTGCAGGAGATATGGGGAGATGTGGGGAGATTTTGGGAGATAACTACGCCGACTCGGACGCGATCTTCCTGCAGGAGATATGGGGAGATGTGGGGAGATTTCGGGAGATTTTGGGAGATAGCTACGCCGACTCGGACGCCATCTTCCTGCAGGAGATATGGGGAGATGTGGGGAGATATGGGGAGATTTTGGGAGATAGCTACGCCGACTCGGACGCCATCTTCCTGCAGGAGGTGTCCGGCGCGATGGTCGCGCAGCTGCGCGAGCACCCGAAGCTGTCGCGGAATTTCTCGCTGCACGTGGCGCCGAACGACGGCAAGCGCGACCAGATCTCGGTGCTGCTCCTCTCGCGCAGCCGGTTCGACCCGGCCTCCGCCACGAGCCTCAACCCAGCCTTCGACGCACTCCTCGCCGGCCTGGGGGGTGACGTCCCGGTGCAGCGCCTCCCCCCCCACCCCCACCACCACCACCCCCCACCCCGACCCCACACCCCCCCCGACCCCACACCGGATTCGGTACTCTGGAGGTATGGTACCAGGAGCCGGTGAGAGTCGGGCGTCGTGCCTGGTAGTCGGGCTAGCACCGGCGGAGGATGGCGATGCACACGCACCGCCGGGGCCATCGCCACATCGCCATCCTCACATCGCCATCCTCACATCGCCATCACGGAGCTGTACCGTCAGGGATCTCCTCACACAAAAACACAACCCCCGGACCCAAGACGCACAGACAGTCGAGAAGGGAGAGAGACAGCAACGACAGTCAGAAGGCAGCGCTGGGTCCCAGGAAGGCGAATGCGATGACGACCTCTAGTGTTAGCTAATCCTCACAAGAGAAGAGAAATCACGGCTCTCCTCGCCCCAACAGGTGGCGCCCGGCGACGTGCTCGTCCTGTCCGCCACGGACGCGCTGACGAAGCAGGCACCAGCACCCCTCCCCCATACCCCACTGCACCCGAACCCACCCTCCCCCATACCCCACTGCACCCGAACCCACCCTCCCCCATACCCCACTGCACCCGAACCCACCCTCCCCCATACCCCGCGGTACCCGAACCCACCCTCCCCCATACCCGACTGTACCCGAACCCCCCCCCTACCCCCACTGCACCCGAACCCACCCTCCCCCATACCCCACTGCACCCGAACCCACCCTCCCCCATACCCCACGGTACCCGAACCCCCCCCCCCCCCTCCCCACGGCAGACGTACGTGCTCGCGTCCTTCCACGGAGACACGGACGGGCTAGCGACCGTGCCGGTTGTCAAGGCGATGGCGCAGCTCCTCGCCAAGCAGCCGGCGGGCACACGGCATGTCTTCGGGATGGACGCAAACACGTACGCCGTCGGCAGCGCGAAGCAGCAGGGCGTCTCCGAGTTCGCGGCAGAGTACCGCCAGCTCGGCCTCACCTCCTGCTGGGGCGACGCGCCCGACCCGACGAACATCACAACCTTCAACGCGCGGACCTATCTCCAGCCGCAGCTCAACAAGGCCGTCGCGTACAAGGACCTTGCCTCGCCGGGCACCGGCGACAAGAACCCGAAGGACTTCCTCCTCTTCCCAAGGGGCAGCTTTGGCGTCGAGTCGACGACAAAGGACAACACCGGCCAAAAGGCGTACGTCGAGAGGCAGCCCTTCCCGACCCTCACCTTCCCGTCCGACCACGGCGTCCTCTCCTCGGTGCTCAAGCTGCTGCCTCCGCCGAGCCCGCTCGCCTCGGAGCTCCGCACCGCGCGGCGCTCCTTGCGTGCCGCCGAGTGAGAGCCAGTGTGGGCAGCGGCGAGGGGAGTGTGAGCAGCGTGTCGCGCGAACGAGTTGTGTCGGGGTGTGTCGGTCTCGGTGTGTGGTCCAAGTCTGCGTTGTGGCATGCGGGCGCGACGTTCGGTGTGTGTCTGCTGATTCCGTGTGCTGTCGCGTGTAAAAAGCCGCTAAAAAGCCGTATCGGTGAAGCGGGCTGTTTTCCCTGTAGAGTGTAGTGGTGTAAATGGTTGGGTAGTAGGGCTAGAGGGTCGCTCTACACTTAGCCTCTGCAGCGAGCGAGCGCTCAACTTAGCCCCCGCACGGAGCCGGGCTCGGACTTAGACGCTGTATGGTCGGGGGCCATGAACTTAGACGGCACAAGGCCAAATCCGGGTAAAACCCGGGTATACCTGCAAAAGTCCAGGTTTACCCGAAAAATACCTGGACGCGTCCCGACCAACGTATGCCGCGCACGACGCCATATCGCCTTGTCCCAGGGCCAGTGCGCTACTTGCGGCGCGCAACTCCTGCTCAAGTACGCGCACCGTACCATGTGCTGCCGCTATGCGTGTCTTAAGGCGGCTGCGGCGAAGCGGCGGGCGCGGCATGCCGATGGCAGTGCGGACGATGCGGTTGCGATGTGTTCTGCTTCAAGATCGTGGCGGTGCTTGGCATGCACTTCTGCGATCCCAATCAGCTCATCGCAACGAAGCAGCGCAACAAGCTGGCTGCTGCCAACAAGGCCCTATGCTAGATCTACCTCACGCGCGGATCGTTCAAAGAGGACCAGCATACACAGGCTTCCTTGACATGCGTTTGTTTGAGCTTGAGGCTATTTGTGAGAACTGTTTGGCTTGAAGATTGCGCTCAAGAAGAGCAACGAGAATCGGAAGAGGAGGATGCTGAGGCGGCGATTGCTGAGCATGAGAAGGATCGATCCGGATTAGAAGGCGCCCGCCGCAGGCGAAGAAAATTTGGGGGCTAGCGCCGTATCGTTGATCACGGTGGGAGCCTCTTGGCCCCAGGCTGTGCCACGGCCGACTTAGCCGATGTAAGAGGCTCTCGCTGATCTTAGACCGCGTAAGCACCCCAGCGTGACTAGTCACACTTAGACCCGCTCAGCCTCGAGGCTCAGAACTTAGACTACTACCCAACCAGTGTGGTGTACTAGAGACGAGTCTAGGAACACCTCTCCGAATCGTGCGCCAAATGGGGAGGGCCCATAGCTGTGCCATTCAGATAAACTCGCTCAATCAGAAGTCGCGGAGTGGGGAATCAAGATGGCACAACGAAACGCGCGCTTCGGAACGGCCTCGTCAACACAGGCATCCTACAGACTTACGCTTGTTCAGACCCATGCCTCGACCTTCTTGGGCAGCCGCTGGTCCGACAGGTCCTCTCCGTGTCCTAGGCAGCCGTCCTTGCCCTCGCCCCAGGTAAAGACGGCGCCGTCGGCGATGAGGGCAAGGCTGTGGCTCTCGCCAGCGGACACAGCGACGACGCGCCGCCCAGCCAAGGCCTCGACCTTCTTCGGCAGCAGCTGGGCCTGCTGGTTGCCGTGGCCCAGCTCGCCTGAGGCTCCCCAGCCACAGCTCCAGACGGCGCCGTCGGCGGTGAGGGCGAGGCTGTGCCCGCCTCCAGCCGACACAGCGATGACGCGCTGGCCAGCAAAGGCCTCGATCTTCTTGGGCAGCCACTGGTGCTGCATGTCGCCGTGGCCCAGCCGGCCACGGTTACCATAGCCCCAGCTCCAGACAGCTCCATTGGCGGTGAGGGCGATGCTGTGCGCGGTTCCAGCCGACACAGCGACGACGCGCTGGCCAGCCAACGCCTCGACCTTCTTGGGCAGCAGCTGGTTCTGCCTGTCGCCGTGGCCCAGCTTGCCAAAGACTCCAGAGCCCCAGCTCCAGAGAGCTCCGTTGGCGGTGAGAGCGACGCTGTGGCCGCCTCCCGCCGACACGGCGACGACACGCTGGTCAGCAAAGGCCTCGATCTTCTTCGGCAGCAGCTGGTTCTGCGTGTCGCCGTGGCCCAGCCTGCCAAAGTATCCATAGCCCCAGGTAAAGACGGAGCCGTCGGCGGTGAGAGCGACGCTGTGGCTGCTTCCCGCCGACACGGCGACGACGCGCTGGCCAGTCAAGGCCTCGATCTTCGTCGGCTGCCACTCATGCTCATGGTCGCCGTGGCCCAACTGGCCATCGCCTCCTGCACCCCAGCTCCAGACACTGCCGCCGGCGGTGAGGGCGAGGCTGTGGAATCCTCCAGCCGACACGCTCACGGCGCGCTCACCGCCCAGCGTCGACGGGAGGCGGGTCGGCGTGTTGAGCCGCGTCACGCCCTCGCCGTGGCCTAGGAGGCCGTTGACGTGCTGCGGCGCAGAGCCGCACGCCGAGAGCCGCCCCTCGCCGTCGATGAAGAGGCTGTGGGAGGAGCCTGCCGCCGCCCTCGCCGGCGGGTTGGACTCGCACAGCAGCGCCGAATAGCACAGCCACCGCACGGGGCAGCCCTCGCCCTCTGGCAGCGCCGGCAGCTCGAAGCCGCGCTCTTGCGCCCACAAGCGGATGCCCTCCAGCGCAACCGAGGCGTGGAAGAGCAGCGAGACGGCCGCGACGCGAGCGATGTCGGCGGGGTCGCAGTGAGAGAGGGCGCGCACGAGGAGCTCCGTGGGGAGGTCGAGGAGGCGGGCGGGCGGCGGCGTGCTTGGCGAGGGGGCGGCGGTGGAGGCGGTGGCGAGGCGGCGCGAGCGGCGGCGCGGCGGGGTAAATAAATAAATAAAAACGGACACCTCTCTACTGTGAGATGGGTAAAAAGGAACAGGCCCCCGCCCTTGCGATCTTTGTGCAGGGTTCTTTGTGGGTGTGGTCGGCGACTAGCCGGGGTCGTCCTCCCGATGGGGGACTAGCACTAGCCGTCTTCCACATGGTCCCTCGGGTCCCTGCTGCTCCTAATCTCTTCGTACATCCTCCTGCTGATCTCCGCAAAGTCCTGCTCCCTCCCTCGTCTCACCCTGCGCGTCTGCTCCGCCTCACCGTCTTCTGCCCTGCGTCGTCTGGCGACGGGTCCTCCATAGTCGGTCGAGGTCGCCGCCCTCCTCGTGCCTCTTCCCAACGTTTCCTCGGCGGCCGATGCCGTCTGCTCCGGCTCCCCAGTCCCCGGGTCTGCCCTGCTCTCGTCTGCGCTAGTTTCTGCTTCGTCCTCACCGGCGTCTCTCCTCTTCCCTCTCCCCTTCTTGTATGCTTTGCACATCGCGTCGATTCCTGTTCGCGTGAGCACCAGCCTGAAGCCCGCCCAGCATCTGAACCGCTCCCTAAGTCGAAGGAGCATCATCAGTCTCACCCACTTCGCTCTCTGCCCACCGTCTCCGCTCCCTCCCGCTTGAGCCGCCCTCGTTCGTCCCACTGGCTGTTGGCCTGTTCCCACGTTACCTCCATTATCCCTCCTCCTCCGCGACTCCCTCAAGGCTGGCCGGGCCTCCTTCCACCCAGCGAAGAGCTTCCTCAGCCACTCGATGTGTTCCTCTCTCTTCATTATGCGCGCCGTAGCCTCATCATTGAGCTGGATCCACCTCTGCACCGCTCCCGTCGCCGCCTCGGCCACGACTTGCAAGTTCCTCGTGACCCCGGCGCCAAGGTCCCTCCGACTCTTCTCCGGGAGATCATCTACCAGCGCCGGCAACACCCCCCCGACGGCTGGTGCTAGTGCATCGTACCCGTCCTCATCCAGCACCCTATAGCGTGAGCCCTTCAGCGCAGCGACATGCGCTATTCTCAGCGTCTTCAGCGTATCCTTGGAGTCGGGTGCCGCCTGCGCTACTTTGCTGATCGCCGTCCCCGTCTGCGCTCGCGCTACTCTGAGGAACCATCTGGCCTGCTCCCTATTCCCCGGGCAGGCGCCGCTAAGCAAGTGCGCCATTGTCGCTCTAGGCGGGTTCTCATCTTCCTCGGTCCATTGCTGCGCGGCTTTCCGCACGATCGGGCACAGCGGGTCCCGCTTTAGTGCCGCCCTCCTCGCCGCGTCCCTCGCGGCCTTACATACGAGGCAGCCCCTGAGTTCGCTCCTCGTGGCGGCGCCCGGGGTCTCTCTCCCCGCCTCTCCCCGCATGATCCTCTCGTGGTGCGCTCCGTGTGGCACCCCCGCCTGCTGCCGCACCCGCGCTCCCATGACGGTCTTTGTCACCGCGTTGTGATCATCCACGTCGGCGAATTGTATCTCACGCTCGCCGTGCTGATCCTTGATCCGCTGACGCTTGTCCCATTTGTGTCTCGTCGTTCCCCTGACCACATCGCTCCACAGCGGCCCAGGCACCCCCGCCGTGTGTGATCCCGCCGTGAGCCCCTCGCCGAGCCGTCCTCGCACCCACTCGTTCGTGTGGCCGCGTGTGGCGTAATAGGTCCTCCGGTCCAGTACGTCTCCCCTCCACTCTCCGCCTGCCGTCCTCCGGCGGTCCGTGTATAAGCACGGGCGTGTCCTCACTGCTCCTCGGATGACGGAGGTGGCATCCTCAATCTCGCTGGCCCCCATGTATGCAGTCGCCGCGGCGTCGGCGTAGGCGTTGCTAGCGCACCCCGCGTGGCTCGGTACCCACAGGAACGTGACAGATTCGAGCTGGGCGCGATATCTGCATATCCCCTCTAATGCCCCTCCTCGATCCCACTCCCTGAGCCCCTCGAGAGAGCCTTTTCGGTACGCCGCCTCGATTTGCTGTAGCGCGGGCTTGCAGTCGCTTAAGACGAGGCACCTCCTGTCCGCCGCATCCTCCGCTGTTGCCATCTTACGCAGGTAAGCCAGCACCGCGTACATTTCCGCGTCTATCACCTGCCAGTCGTCTGGCAGTCTGCCGCCCCACAGCCCCTGCCCAAACGCGAGCCGCAGCTCATCGTCCCCGCTCTCGAGCTGTCCAGATCCCTCGACGGGTCTCCCGAATCGGGCCGGCCCTTCGTACACCCCATACGACACTACCGGTCGCGGTACGAACCTATCCCCCACCCACTTATTCGGCGTGTCTCTCCCTCCATCCGTCGCAGCGAGGTGCGTGAATGGCCGCGCTCTGTGCAGCGCGAGGCATATCCTGGCCACCTCCGCGTTGAGCTCACGGCCCTTCCCTGAGCCGAGCGGCCCTTTATCCTTGCCCATCATGACCTGCGTCCCGTTTCTGTCGGGCAGCGCCCGTGTCCCGGCCTCAAACTCGTCCCACCGCAGTAGGAAGCGCGTAAGCGGATCCTCCTGGAGTTCGGCGTCTCTTACCCACGCGCCGTGCCTCGGGGGTGAGCCCGCGGCGGGGTGGACATCGCGAGAAAAAAGAATTTAAGGCGGTCTCTTTGTAGTGAAGCGGGGTGGAATATCAACTCGGCGCGTCATCCCAAACTAGTTGTCTTCTATCAAAACCCCCGCGGGGCCCGGCACAGCCGCTCCTGTCACCTGTGCTCTCCCTCACATCATCGCCTGAGCAGAGGCGCGGGCGAAGGGGCGTCGGCGCAAGCGGGCGGTGCCGACTCATTTGGCGGGTTGGCTCACAAATCTCCGCGACTCTCTCGGCGACTCTCGCTCAGTCTCGCCTTGTACATTTCCCAGAACCAGCGCTTGCTGACCTGCTGCTCGCCGGAGCCTATGGGACATGTCTCGGACATGTCACGGACGTGGCGCCTGCAAGCCGTCCCTGCTGCTCGCCGGAGCCCTCGGCGGCCGCACCGCCGGGCGAGGGGGGGACGGCGATCTGTGTGGGCGAGCCGTTGGCGAACCTGCTCCACGGACCGGCGGCGTGAAGAGGTGTGAAGAGGTGGGGCTCGGCGTGGGCGGCTAGAGGTGGAGGCATCGATAGAGATGGGGGCATCTGGGGGGCGTCTGGCCAGGTGAGCGCCGCCTCCGCCTCGGCCAAGTCGAGGACGCCTGCAGGGACGTGGGACATGTCACGGACGTGTCACGGACGCCTCTCGGAAAGGTCACGGGAAGGTCTCGGAGTGCCAGGGACGCGCCTGCACACGGACATGACATGTGCACGTCTCGCCGCACACTTCTCGGGCAAAGGTCCGCGTCGACGCCGTTGGCGTCGACGTCGAAGTTGCGGAAGAGGAAGGCTGCGGCGAGGCAGGCGGCCGATGGTCACGTATGACTGTGTCTGGGCAGGGTGGCATCTCGGCGGCACGCGGCGCCTGCATGCATCTTCATGAAGCCGGGCAGCGAGAGAGTCTCTGCCTCGGCGTACTGCTTGAAGGCGACGGGCAGGTGCTCTCTCGCGTACGCAGGCATCGACGGGAAGTCCTCGCAGAGCGCCTTCTCTATCTCGGCAAACGAAAGGCCGCCTGACAAGCGACAAGAGAAGGCCACTCCCGCTCGGAAGCGACAAGAGAGGGCCACTCCTGCGCATGCTGTGGCGACGCTAGCTCTCGTCGCGCGGCCGCATGGCTCGGTGCTATCTGTAGAGTGGCGGTCGCCTGAGCCGTCAGCGTCGTATTTGCGGAAGAGCGCAGCGGTGCGAGCAGGCACGCCGCCCGGCGAAGCAGCGGGCGCGACGGCCTCTGCGGTTGCGACGACGACGGGAGGCGGCGCCATTCCCAGAGCGAGGTGGCGGCGAGCGACACACAGGCGAGAAAAAATTATACGTGTGCTAGAATTCTTTTATCCAGCGACCTATGGACACACGTACGGCGTCGGCTGATGCCGATTACGCCTCCCCCAAGTACTCGCCCGACGCGTTGCTGTCCGTCGAACGCGCGGTCCTAGCGTCTGAAAAGGCTGCGCTGCGTGGCGCCTTGCGCGGCGTCGTTGCTTTTGCAATCCCACACGTGGAGCAGGGCGAAGTGGTCGGCATCGCTGCTTCATGCGCCGAGGGCTGCAGGCCGAACCTCGGCCAGATACGAAGCACTTGCGCGCACGCTGGTCTAAGCCGCAGCTTGATACCTGAGCTGCTCGCCTTGGTGGCCGAACTCTCTGTCGACGAGGACGGCGAGCCAATACGCCTTGGGCTGCCAGAGGCACTGGGCTTGCCCACGCTCAGCCGCCGGGCCAGCATGCGCGACATCGATCTCCGCGCGCCACGAGCTCGCGAGTACGAAGTGGAGAGGCGGGCGGAGAAGCGACGGGCGGCGGCACAGCGGGCAGCGTTGAGGGTGCAGCAGCGGTCGGACGCCGCCGCAGCGACGCGGGCAACGCCAATGGCAGGCAGCGGCACGGGCAGTGAGGCCATGGCGACGGCTGACAGCCTCGACGGGTGCGAGCGGCTCGTCGTCGAGGGCTTGGCGGAGGTCCTCCTCGGGCCGACCGAGGGCGTCGAGCGCGGCACGGACCTGTTCGAGTGGGGCCTGAACTCCACGTCTGGTGCGCGGCTGCGCGAGTGGCTCTGCAAGCGGACCGGCCTCCCGCTGCCGCCGCACTTGCCCTACGAGTACCCGACGGTGTGCGGCCTCGCGGCTTCCATCTTCAGGCTGCGCGAGCCAACGGCACTCGGGTCGTCGAGGTGTTCCGCCCACGCGCACGCCGGAGGCGCGCCGCCCACGCCGCCGTCGCTTTTGCTCGCCGAGGCGACCGCAGCTCTGCGCGCGGGAGACCTCGCGCGGGCAGAGGGTGTCTGCTTGCGAGTGGCCAACGGCCTTGGCGGTGGTGCCAGGCTGTGCGGGACCTCGCGGCTCGGCCTGGCGCCGCCGTCGACGCTGCCGACCGAGCTGGACGGCGCCGAGGCGCCGTGCGACCCTTCGTCCGCCGAGGCCGCGCCTTCCTCGCCTTCTGAGGCGCCGCTGCTCACGCTGCTCACGCGCATCTGGTCGGCGCAGGGGCGGTGGTCGCGTGCGGCGGCGGCCGCCTCCCAGCTGCTTGAGCTCCGCTCCAGCACAACGCCCGCGAGCCTCGACGTGGCTCTGCTGCAGGCGCAGTCCGTGGAACCGTCGTGGAACCGTCGTGGAACGGTCAACTGTCGTGGAACCGTCGTGGAACCGTCGTGGCTCTCCTGCAGGCGCAGCTCGTGCGATACCTCCACGAAGCCGGCGAGCCGCCGGCCAGTGCGGTGGCGCGCGCGGCGGTCGCCGCTGCGACGGCGGCGTCTGCAGCTGCCAGCGCGGCCAGCGCCGCCGCCGGGTCCACGGGAGATGCCTCGGCGCCGCTTGACGCGAGCGGGTACACCCGGGAGCGCGACGCGTCCTTCGGAGCGGATGCGCCGCTGGAGGCGCTCCTCGCCGTGATTCCTGTCTAGGAGGTGTCTAGGAGGTGTCTAGGAGGTGTCTAGGAGGTGTCTAGGAGGTGTCTAGGACGTGTCTAGGAGGTGTCTAGGAGGTGTCTAGGAGGTGTCTAGGAGGTGTCTGGGAGGTGCCTAGGAGGTGTCTAGGAGGTGTCTAGGAGGTGTCTAGGAGGTGTCTAGGAAGTGTCTAGGAGGTGTCTAGGAGGTGTCTAGGAGGTGTCTGGGAGGTGTCTAGGAGATGTCTAGGAGGTGTCTAGGAGATGTCTAGGAGGTGCCTAGGAGGTGTCTAGGAGATGTCTCCTAGGCGCTCCTCGCCGCGAGTGCAAAGCTGTCGGGCGCCCCCGCCGTGCGGCCTGCTAGCCTGCAGACGCTGGTTCTGCGAGGGCAGCGGCTGCGCGCGCTCCCGCCGTGCGTTGGCGCGTGCGTCGCGCTGCGTGTTCTCGACGCAAGCGAGAATCTGCTCTCCGACCTAGAAGCGGAACATCTCCCCATATCTCCCCCGTATCTCCCCATATCTCGACGCGAGCGAGAATCTGCTCTCCGACCTAGAAGCGGAACATCTCCCCATATCTCCCCCATATCTCCCCATATCTCGACGCGAGCGAGAATCTGCTCTCCGACCTAGAAGCGGAACATCTCCCCATATCTCCCCGTATCTCCCCATATCTCGACGCGAGCGAGAAGCTGCTCTCCGACCTAGAAGCGGAACATCTCCCCATATCTCCCCGTATCTCCCCATATCTCGACGCGAGCGAGAAGCTGCTCTCCGACCTAGAAGCGGAAGACGGACTCGTGTCTCCCAACTCGCGCCCGAGCGGACACGCATTCAGCCGCATTCGGGCGTGTTCCGTTGTGCGCACCGTACTCCTCTCCGTCGTACTCACGCGGTGCTCTGAACACACTGCACAAGACCGTATTCCCGCTCTGATGCTGCTGTATATTTACGCGTAGGCTCTCTGACTTGCCGGAGGCCCTCTGCCGCCTGTGTCGGCTGCAGGAGCTGTTGCTCGCGATTAATTAATTAGCTAATTAATTAATTAATTAGTTAATTGGTCGGCTGCAGGAGCTGTTGCTCGCGTGCAACGAGCTTCGCTCGCTGCCGGCGTGGGTCGGTGCGTTGCCGCAGCTACACGTGCTCAACCTGCAGCACAACCGGCTGCTGTGAACAGCGTCTCTTCACACCTCGAGCCGTGAACAGGTGCTCAACCTGCAGCACAACCGGCTGCTGTGAACAGCGTCTCTTCACACCTCGAGCCGTGAACAGGTGCTCAACCTGCAGCACAACCGGCTGCTGTGAACAGCGTCTCTTCACACCTCGAGCCGTGAACAGGTGCTCAACCTGCAGCACAACCGGCTGCTGTGAACAGCGTCTCTTCACACCTCGAGCCGTGAACAGGTGCTCAACCTGCAGCACAACCGGCTGCTGTGAACAGCGTCTCTTCACACCTCGAGCCGTGAACAGGTGCTCAACCTGCAGCACAACCGGCTGCTGTGAACAGCGTCTCTTCACACCTCGAGCCGTGAACAGGTGCTCAACCTGCAGCACAACCGGCTGCTGTGAACAGCGTCTCTTCACACCTCGAGCCGTGAACAGGTGCTCAACCTGCAGCACAACCGGCTGCTGTGAACAGCGTCTCTTCACACCTCGAGCCGTGAACAGGTGCTCAACCTGCAGCACAACCGGCTGCTGTGAACAGCGTCTCTTCCCACCTCGAGCCGTGAACAGGTGCTCAACCTGCAGCACAACCGGCTGCTGTGAACAGCGTCTCTTCACACCTCGAGCCGTGAACAGGTGCTCAACCTGCAGCACAACCGGCTGCTGTGAACAGCGTCTCTTCACACCTCGAGCCGTGAACAGGTGCTCAACCTGCAGCACAACCGGCTGCTGTGAACAGCGTCTCTTCACACCTCGAGCCGTGAACAGGTGCTCAACCTGCAGCACAACCGGCTGCTGTGAACAGCGTCTCTTCACACCTCGAGCCGTGAACAGGTGCTCAACCTGCAGCACAACCGGCTGCTGTGAACAGCGTCTCTTCACACCTCGAGCCGTGAACAGGTGCTCAACCTGCAGCACAACCGGCTGCTGTGAACAGCGTCTCTTCACACCTCGAGCCGTGAACAGGTGCTCAACCTGCAGCACAACCGGCTGCTGTGAACAGCGTCTCTTCACACCTCGAGCCGTGAACAGGTGCTCAACCTGCAGCACAACCGGCTGCGGCGGCTCCCGGCGGCGGTGCTCCGCATCAAGGGGCTCCACTACCTGCGCTGGGGCGCGCAGAAGCCGTCGGGCGACGCCCCGGAGGAGGAGGAGGAGGCGGAGGAGGCGGAGGAGGCGGCAGGCGTAGCAGCGGCGGCGGAGGAGGCGGAGGAGGCGGAGGAGGCGGCAGGCGTAGCAGCGGCGGAGGAGGCGGAGGAGGCGGAGGAGGCGGCAGGCGTAGCAGCGGCGGCGGTGGAGGCGGAGGAGGCGGAGGAGGCGGCAGGCGTAGCAGCGGCGGCGGTGGAGGCGGAGGAGGCGGAGGAGGCGGCAGGCGTAGCAGCGGCGGCGGTGGAGGCGGAGGAGGCGGAGGAGGCGGCAGGCGTAGCAGCGGCGGAGGAGGAGGCGGAGGAGGCGGAGGAGTTGGCAGGCGTAGCAGCGGCGGTGGAGGCGGAGGAGGCGGAGGAGGCGGCAGGCGTAGCAGCGGCGGTGGAGGCCGGCGCAGCGGAGGCGGCGGCGGCGGTGGCGGAAGCGGCGGTGGCAGTCGGTGATCAGGACGATGCTGCAGCGGACGCAGGAGCGGAGGAGGCAGCCGGCGCGGGCTTCGCATCGCCCAGCCTGACTGTGCTTGAGCTCGAGGCAAACGGTCAGACCGCGCTGCCACCGCTGCACCCGCGCGCGACGGTGCTCACGGCGCTCCTGGCCTCGTACAACCGGCTTGGTGCCGCCCCGCGGATGCCCGACCACCTAGAAGCGGAATACGTATTCTTGCCTCCCAACCAGCGCCCGAGAGGGCCACGTATTCCGCTGTATTCCTCTGTCCTCCTCTCCCTTGTCTTCACGCGGTGCTCTGAAGACGCCGCACAAGACCGTCTTCCCGCCCCGAGGCTGGCGTAAAGGCACGTTAGGCTAGCGCAGCATGGCCATTCGCTCAAGAAGCTCCACCTGGGCTGCAACGGCGTGACTTGCGTGGCGGAGGCGCTGCCCCCACGTCACCGCCTAGGCGGTGTGAACAGCGCCTCTTCACACCTCGAGCCGTGAACAGGTGCTCCCCCACCTCACGCGGCTCACCGAGCTCTGCCTCGAGGGCAACCGGCTCTCGGAGCTGCCCGCGGCGATTGGCCGGCTGGACAAGCTTCGCGAGCTGTGGCTGCACGGTAGTCTCGGGTGATCTCGGGTAATCTCGGTAATCTCGGCTGGACAAGCTTCGCGAGCTGTGGCTGCACGGTAGTCTCGGGTGATCTCGGGTAATCTCGGTAATCTCGGGTAGACAAGCTTCGCGAGCTGTGGCTGCACGGTAATCTCGGGTGATCTCGGGTAATCTCGGTAATCTCGGCTAGACAAGCTTCGCGAGCTGTGGCTGCACGGTAGTCTCGGGTGATCTCGGGTAATCTCGGTAATCTCGGGTAGACAAGCTTCGCGAGCTGTGGCTGCACGGTAATCTCGGGTGATCTCGGGTAATCTCGGTAATCTCGGCTAGACAAGCTTCGCGAGCTGTGGCTGCACGGTAACCTCGGGTGATCTCGGGTAATCTCGGTAATCTCGGCTAGACAAGCTTCGCGAGCTGTGGCTGCACGGTAGTCTCGGGTAATCTCGGGTAATCTCGGTAATCTCGGCTAGACAAGCTTCGCGAGCTGTGGCTGCACGGCGCGCGTCGCCTCTGGCCGCCCCTCTGACGCCGTCCCACGACGCCCCGCCGCGCCGTGCGCGTGCCAACTTGCCCCGCCCCTCCCCCCAACGCCCCTCCCGCCCCTCCGGCCGTCGGCCGTCCGCCACTCGCCGCCCAGACCGCCGCCTTGCATGCCGCCGCCTTGCATGCCGCCGCCCGCCATGCCGACAGCCGCCCCCATCCCTGCCCCACGCCCACCCACTGCGCGCCCTTCCCCCACTCCTCCCGCTCCTCCCTCCCGCTCGCACGCCCGGCTCGCACCGTGTGCCTCGGCCAATCTCGGCCAATCTCGGGCAATCTCGGGTAATCTCGGGTGATCTCGGGTAATCTCGCACGCCCGGCTCACACCGTGTGCCGACTCAGGCAACTTGCTGACTTGCCTCCCCGCGGAGCTGGGTCAGTGCGCATCGCTCACCGTCCTCCAGGCGCACCACAACCGCATCGGCCAATCTCGGGTAATCTCGGGCAATCTCGGGCAATCTCGGGTGATCTCGGGTCCTCCGTCCTCCAGGCGCACCACAACCGCCTCGCGGAGCTGCCCGCCGCCCTCGGCGCGCTCCGCCGGCTGCGAGTGTCTGGGAGGTGTCTAGGAGGTGTCTAGGAGGTCTCTGGGAAGTGTCTGATAGGCGCGCTCCCCCGGCTGCAGGGGCTCTACCTCCAGTCCAACAGGCTCGGAGGGTCGCTGGCCGCGCTGCGCCAGAGGGTGCTGCGTCACTTGCCGCTGCAGAACCTCGCCCTCGGCGCCAACGCCTTCGACCTCGCCGAGGCGTCAGAGCTGGCCTCTGAGCTGAGCGGCAGCGCAGCCCGCGCAGTCACCTCCTCCGGCCACTCCGGCGCGGCGCGGATCGGGTTCGGCTGGGACGTGTCGAGGAAGTGTCTAGGAAGTGTCTAGGAAGTGTCTCATAGGCGCGGCGCGGATCGGCCTCGGCTGGAACCGCGGGACGCCGCCTGCGGCGCTGCGCGACGTCCTCACCGACCGTCTCGCGACAACCGACCACTTCTTCGAGCCGATGGCGGCGGGCGTGCGAGGTGACGTCCTCCTCGTCGCCTTCTAGGAGCCTTCGAGGAACCTCGTAGGAGCCTTCGAGGAGCCTTCTAGGAACCTTCTAGGTGACGTCCTCCTCGTCGCCTTCGCCGCCCAGGGCCCCGGCATGCAACAGTGGGCCGCGCCGTGCGCCGCCGCGCGCGCAGCCGGCGTGGCCGTCGACGCGCTCTTCCTCGCCCGACCCGTCAACCTTCTAGGAACCTTCTAGGAACCTTCTAGCAACCTTCTAGGCCCTCTACCTCGCCGACCCGTCGAACTCGTACTACCTGCAGGACCCAGCCGGCGGGTGGGGCGGCGTACGCTACTTTGAGCGGCTCATCCGAGCCCACACGGCCGGCTACGCGCGCGTCCTCCTCGTCGGCTCCTCGATGGGCGGCACCGCCGCGCTGCTGCACGCGCACCTCGGCCACCGCGCCGTCTCGTTTGGCGCGCGGGTGGACTTGCGCCGGACGTGTCCAGGAAGGCTCCAGGAAGTGTCTAGGAAGTGTCTCATAGGCCCGCGGGTGGACCTGCGCCTGACGTGTCCAGGACGTGTCCAGGAAGTGTCTAGGAAGTGTCTCATAGGCCCGCGGGTGGACCTGGACCTGACGCACGGCGCGCACGTGCCGGCCGAGCCCAGGCGCGCGTGCACCGCGCGCGTGCGACACGCCCTCGCGGTGATGCACGCGCGAGGCGGCCGTGCGGCCGTGCACGTCGGCGCGGGCAACGCCGTCGACATGATGCAGGCCCGGCTCGTCGCGCACGCGCCGGGGCTCGCCCTGCATGAGCACGACACCTTCCACCACAACGTGCCCATGTTCCTCGAGCGCGAGGGCCTGCTGGTGCCGCTGCTGAAGCGCGAGCTCCTCGCGCTGCTCCAGGGGTAGTCGTCGCCGCCGGACCACGCTGTAGTGTATGTCGCCGCCGCAAGTACAAGATAGTACGCAGGTAGGATAGCGCCCCTGTGGAACTGTAGACGGGGCCTCGTGTCGTGTCGTGGCCCGAAATGTTTCCCATCCGCGGGAGAGAGCTAGGGAGAGAGCGTTTACTTTAGCCCCCCGCCCAAGGCGAGTTTTTTTGTAAAAAAAATGTTCCAGTCTTAGCAAGCAAAAGGGAGCACACACGACTTAGCAAGTCCGCACTAGCGACTGCCACTCGCCTAACCATGCCTCGTCACAAGTGCTCTCCCAATCGCGTACAGGCACACACACTCCGCCTGTTCTCACCCAAACACTCTCTATCACACCCTTGCCTCCCTGCCAGAGCGAGCTAGATTCTCCCCGCCTCCCTCCCGCCTCTGCCGCGCGCCTTCTATGGACGTCAAGTGCCGCACCTAGGGGGAGAGAGGGGGTTTGCCCTGGTAGGGAGGTGGCGAGGCCGCGCACTGCAAACCCAGTGTGAGGAGTGGGGGAGCTGGGACAGGGCGTGTGCGCCTCTGATCTGTCATGGTCTAGTGGCCGATAGGATCCTCCCTTAGGCAGCGATGGCGGGTCGGGAGAGGCCCGAGTTCTCAGCCCGCCACTTACTGTCAGCCTCTCTGACTGCCCAGGGTCTCACCACGATGCCGCCCGAGTAGAGGGGGTAAGGTGTGTAGAGTGCGGCTTTGTATGGAACCTCTCTCTCTGTGGATCCCACCTGAGCGCACTCGCGGTGCGAAGGCTCCTAATGCGGCAACTGAGCCCGCAAGGGTGGGTCACTAAGGGAGAGGTTACGTTGGATGATATGTTGTGTTGTGGCGTAAAGCTGTGCAGCGGCGCAGCGAGCCCTGCCGCGGCTCGTCGTCGAGACTGGTCGGTGGGTGGTGCCTGTAACAGCTGAGGCAGGGAGGCTGCCTGAGTAGCGCAGCCGCTCGGTCGCCCGAGGATATCTCTTTTTTTTGCTGCAATAGTTACAGAGGCGATCAAGATAAATATATATTGCAACAGTTAGAGGAGAGGCTGGGCCTGGGCTGGTCAGGACCGTCGGGCTGCACTCAGCATATCAATATATCCAGCGGTGGCGGTCCATCCCGGGCTTGAAAATGGCTCTAAATCGTTCAAAAGTAAACGGGCCCAACTCGCTTCAAAATCGCTTAAATCGCATTAAAATCGCTGTGAACTTGCGATTTTTTTCGATTTCAGCCCACATCTAGGCGATGTTTGGGACAAATGTCGACATTTGGTGCTCTTGGAGGTTAAAATCAGCGATCGACATGTCAATATATTGTCAATAGTTAGAGGGGATGCTGTCAATAATCAATATCAATAGTTACAGGAGCGAGAATCAACATTTATCGACTGCCTTACCATGGCGCTGTTCACAGCGCGCGCGGACGGCGGCTCTGCGCGTTCCGCTCAGCAGGACTTTTGTAAAGCGTGCTTGTGGCAGGTTACAGACGCTAGTATCGACCTCAGAGACCCAAACCCGAATTAATAATTAAGGCGCTCAAAGTATGGTCAAACAACCGTTGAACAAAACAGGTCAAACAACGACATCCGACTAGTGCGACCGCTAGACGGCGGTCTCCGCCGGCCCCAAGGCTGCCCAGCCCCAGCACCACACCGGCCACGTACACCGTGGCGCTGGAGTCGGTCAGTGAGGCACTAGACGGGCTACGGAACCATGCGCGCGCCGGCCAGACAGGCTGCGCGCAGCGAGGGGCCGCGCCGCCTCGATTTTGCATCTCCGCTCCGCGGCCGTGCGACTGACGGGCCAGCTCGCCCGGCGACAAGCCCAGCCATCGCCCAGCGCCCCGTACCGACGGGGGCCTTGCAAAAAACCCGCACCTCCGACGGTGATCGAGCACGTGAGGGGGGGCGTCGGTGTTGGCCGCGGGTGGGCTGCGAGGAAGGCGCGGGGGGGAGCAACCATGGGAGATGCACCACCGCTCGACGAAGACGCGCCCGACGAAGCCCTGCTAGCGGAGGATCGACCATCCTCACCTAATAGCGTCGAGCGTGTGCGAAAAAGAGCGCAAATCGGAGCTCAACTCGCGCGCGGCGGGAAAGAGGTGTGGCGAGGAGCTGCTGCACTGCCCCCAAACGCGCTCGGGCGGCACGTCGGCGCGCCTGCGGGGTGGGTAGAGGTGAAACTAGGCTTGCTGGCACGCACATCCCGCACCACCCCCGCGCCCGCGCGCACCATGCCGCCGTCCCACCTCACAGCCAAGCGCGATCGCCGACGCACGCAGCGACGCCGAGCGGTGGCCTCGCAGACGACGAGCGCTCGTGTGGCCGGCGCGTGCCAGCCGCTGGCCCGTCCAGCGTGGCGGAACCGGCTCGCCCATCCGCATTCGGTAGCAGCTTTCCGCCATAATCACTTTTCGAGAGCCTGGGTTGTGGGGACGCTGAGGCGCCGTCGCTGGGGCCGCCGGTATCGTTTCGAATGCGATCTCGGGCGGGAGCCCTGGCGAGCCCTGACGAATTACGGCAGGTTTTTGGATTTCGTTTAAAAGAAAGAGGGGCCTTTTCTTTTGCGAGCGAAAGAAGATATCTCC